>NC_141139.1:48155232-48309954 GCF_053477565.2 Lygodium microphyllum
TAGGTTTGAGAAGCTCATTATATTTTTCAGTGGAGGTATGATGTGCTGAAAGGTTCTGTTTTGTTTTGATTTCTTTCTATATGAGAGGATGGAATGATGATTGGAGTTTAAGAGTATTTGGAAGCTTATTGAATGATTCTTGATGTTTTGAATGGTTTAGTTGGGTTGAATGTTTCTGATGACCTTGTGTATAGTATTGTAGAGCCTTTGTCTCTATTCTGTTTTTGTTCTGTATGTCTTTGTAAGTGTTTTGTGGGATGAATGTGTAGCTTGGAAAAGTTTTCTAATCTTGGGAAGATATGAATACAAGTTTAAAATAGCTCAAAGAAGTAGAAGAAGTAGATGTTGAAGACTCAAGTAAAGACTAAAGTGACAATGACACTATTGCGCTACAAAAGGACACTTTAATGGTTCTAATGATCATTCATAACATACATACCTTTTGGGAGGGGTATCCATGATCAAAGGGATATTATGGATAATTATTCTTCATTATTCCAATGTATTATTGTGAGAGTATATGTGTGTGAGAGATAGATAATTTTATATGAGAAACATTGTGTCTACATGAGAGAGACTATGAAGACTATGGATATATTGAAGATAAAATCTATGTGATAAAATTCCATTCAAAGTGGAGCATAGGCTTTTGTGTTCTTTTGTTATTTTGATGGTTTCTATGAAGAATATGAAGAATGTGTTAAAGTTTTATTGTGATAAATTCGTGGGAGAATTGGTATAGGATGTTGCGTGAAGATATGGCAAGATTGGTGTTATTTTTCTTATTGTGGCTAATTAAACTATAAAGAACATGCTTTTTGATGATGCAAGATAGATTTTCTTGTAGTAGATTCCCCATTTTCTTAGAGTTCCTCTTGGGGCTCCATCATTAGGAGAGTTTTGAGATCTAAAAAATGCCCTATAAGAGATCCTAGAGAGAAAAAATATTTTAGAAAATAAAATTATTTTTAATTTTTTAAAAACTTTAATATTTTGGTAAGTAATTTATAAAAAATTATCAATAAGTCATGTCGCGATATTCTCATGGTCACATCAAACCTAGAAATCTAGGCCACTATAAATGTGACAAAGATTGTCATAATGAAGATCTTACACATCCTCATTAAAGTGAAAACTAATATTCAATTTGAATTTTGTTCGACGTTTGATTACTTTCCTCCATTCTCACTCTCTGCTTTCTTTCCCGTCCTTACTAGTTTCTTCTTCACTTTCATTTTTGTTTCTAATTCGCATAGTTTTTCAATCCAATCTTCTAATCACATCCTTAGCTATTGATCAATCATCCAATGATCTCTGTAGCTCTAGTAAAAGACCTCTATATTATCTTCATATTGAGTTGGATAGTGAGTATAAACCAATAAGGAAGAGAACAAAACTCATTAGTATACAGAGTCTACGGAACATATACTCAGGTTTGAAGGAAAGAAGAATCTTGATATTTGGTTAGATGGCAGGCTATATCCCAAAGATCTTAGCAAAAATAGCACTTGGAATTTCTATAATAGCTCTTCATTGTTGAGGTTCATTGGTGATGGTTATAATGGGTTTCTAGGTTATACACTTAACTTGGTTGCAGAAAAGGATGTCCTCAAATTGGAGAACCATCTTTTATCAAAACATAACAATGAGTTATTGTAGAAGTTAAAGGGCTATCAACAGAGGATTCATTCGTTGGAGAAACATATCAAATCTTATCAATGAAATCAAACTATTTTAGGCATTCAAAATTGACAAAAGGCTCTTAAAAATATTGAGAGTCTCAGACATGGAGGAGGTGGTTGTAGTAAAAGAATCCAAGCAACAAGGTACATTTTTTTTCACTTTAAAAATATAAAATATGACTTTTTTAATAATTAATTGTATCAATTTGTGATGTCGATTTTATTTATGTCTCTTCTTCAATCGAATGCAAGTAAAAGAGATTATTTGAAAGCATTTCAATTTTATTATCATCTTATTCCTTCAGTAGTTTAAAATATATTTTGGAGAACAAGAAATTTAAAAAGGCAAAGAAACAATGCCTGGAGTCATTTATAAATGATCATTCTTTAGATATTGAGCTAGTGTAAAACACACTAGATAATATTAGTATCATTTGAGATGCTTATATACAACTATTCAAGCTTTTACTGTTAAATATGAAGGAAGGACAAGTTCATAATTGCATACTTCGAGCCTTTCCATATCAAGGATAGCTTCAAGGGCAAGAAAAAGAAAGTTGTATTCAATGAATTTAACAATATTTTCCTTGACTTACCCACCCTACAATATTTAATTATTAGATTCTATGACTTGTCACTAGAAGAGGCACAAGGAGTGATTAGATTTGTGGTTAAACTTGATGAAAGCGAGATTCTTAAATGTACAAAACTAGAGAGGGTCTCTATTACCTTGATGAATAGAGCACTTTCATCAGATAATTGCAATGACTCAATGGCATTTAGTGTTCAATCAAAACACAACATCTAGTGGCTAGGATCATTCGAAGTAGATACAAAGGAATTTGATATCTTGTATTAGGTTTTTCATCAAACACCAATACCTGATGTTATTAAGAGACAACAAGTAGGAGAAGAGCTATTTGTTGAAGGATTTGGGAACTATAAGATTGAATGGCACATAGATGGTGACTTAAAGACACTTAAACATATGTACAATGTATCAAAGGTAGTCAACTCTAGATCTCTTTGCCATATTGCATGTCCCTAGCCATAGAGTTGAACTCAAGCAATTGGAATAGAGCTCCCTCTAGGTACAACAAGGATCCATAGTTTAAGCTAGTCCTAGATATTCCTTTAGTGAATGCCCATATTTGTACACTTCATGCAATTTGTAGGATAATTGAAAATCTTGTTCATCTTTATATACATGGAAGCTAAAGCCATTATCAACTAGAACGGATGCTATAACAAAGATTGAAAAAGTCTTATTTTCAATTGGTTTGCATGGTAGTAATGTTATTATTGAACTAGATCTTCAAAAGTCTAAGGATGGCAATTATGTCTCTAAAAAGCCATCTATTGGTGGAGTGAAGGCTAGAATGTTCCTAGACTTTCATGGAAGACTTGGTAAGATAAACTCTAGGAATGGTGGCTCAACTATTAGATACAATCAGTTGAAGTGCCTACATAATGCAGCTAAGGATCATGCTAATAATGGACAAGCTTGGAATAGAAAGGCTAATGTTTGGGAAACACCAGACAAAGTATTCTTTATTGTGATAAAACAAAGTGGAATGATGATGATCTCAAAGACTTCAAAATGTTGGGGGTAAAGGTGCCTCCAGCTAGCCGCTCGTGTATTACTACACTGACAATACCCAGTGCACACTAGAGGTGGCGGGCGCCGGTCACAGTCACTAATTCTTTATTCTTTTAGTGACAATTTGAATAAAGGAAGGCCCGACCACACATTGTGGTTGTTGGAGTTCCCATTTCTTGTCTCTCTCTTTCTTGCTCTTGCTCTTCCGCCATAGCTATCGTGTGCAAGCTTCGATCCTTCTCACCTTTCAACTGGTATCAGAGTAGGTCCTTTGCGAGCACTTTCCGACCTTGCCAGTATCTACACGAGGTATGAGAGCTTGATTCTCACTCAATTCTCAGCCATTCTTTGACATGAACAGTAGGGTTTCATGAAGAGGCAGTCATAGATTCCATCATTGAAGCTTGTTCTCTTCACCTCTTGCTTGTACTTGTCCTAGGCTTGTGTAGGCTTTCATTGGGCTCTTGCTTATCCTCTACCCATCCTGATTTGGCCCCTCAAGTACAGTAGCATGCTCACGTTTTATTTGTGTATGTTTGTAAAAATGGCTCAAAAATCACTCTTTTTGTCATATCTCGAAAATTCGGAACCCGATTCAGGCAAGGTAAGAGTCAAAGTTGGGATTTTGGCACATTCCGGACGTGATGGTGCTGTTGGATTTACCAAATTCTAATGATAGAATATTTTGCAATAGATTTTAGGTCTGAGACAACATGTATTTGTATGCTTATGGCTTATGTGATGCTTCTACTGATGTCTATTGATATTGGACACTTGTGGATGTTATGCCTCTTATGTGAGATGCATTTGGAGCTGAGTTAGCTCAGACATTGACTGTTTTGAATAGTCCTAGATCTGGCCAAAACAGGGCAGCACTTATCGCTTGAAGTCTATGCTTACCGGGATTGATCACTTGATGTATATTGATGCTCGAATGATGTCTACATGTATGGAGATGCTATGTTGATGGATTGCCATCATTTTGATACTGATTTGAGGCCTGAAATACTCAGTCTAGAGCAGTGAATGTCTGTTGTAAACAATTGGGCTGAAGCTATTCTACTCATGTATGCTTATGCCTATGCTATTTGGGTCATGTCTTGGAGATGTGCATTGATGTATTGACCATCGGGGATTGGAAAAGAGTTTGACATTGCTTCTTAATCATTGGTTGAGCTTGAGCTCCACTTTCCATAGCATTTGGATATTTATCTTGGATGTATCTTAACACTTATCAGTCTATGCTTGACAGCTTTGGACATACACTTATGCTTATGTCACCTAACTATGTCAGTTACATTGTTTGAGCTTGGATGCTATTGGAGCTTAACTTGGGCTTGACATTTGATTATCTAGAGCATATTTTGGAGATTTATTGTCTTGCTAGAGTTTATTTTGGGATATACTTGATGTCTATGGATGCTACATATGGATGTCACACCGTCTCCATGTCCGGGATATCTCATTGATGCTTGATCTTGGACACTTGTCGCTGGTGCTTGCACTTGCTTTATTCGAGCTTTGTTGCTTGATATTTACGGCCTTTGTGCTAGTGGGAGTGTCTTTGGATGCTTGACAGACACATTGAGCAGGCAGTCTATGCTATTTGAGCTTTTGAGACTATTTGGGATTTCTTACCCTTTGGGATGACGCATGGTTCATATTTCTTGGTTCCTTTCGATGCTTATGAGCTAACTCTTTGACTTCGGTCCCTTTCCTTGTGAGCTGATACCTACTTGTGTCAAGTCTTGGTAGTGGAAGGTACACTTTGCTCCATTGACTGGGGGGTGTGCCTACTCATTGGCAGATATTTCATGACATGTTTGGGTATTGAATTCATGCTTATCGACTGTCATATGCCTATGTTATGCCCACATGATATTGGTTATGGTCTTGGCAGTATATGATTGACTTGGGATCCGCTTTTGGCACAGTTAGCTCTCATTTACTGAAATCTGTCACTTATTACAACAAGCTGAAATCTGCAGATTTTGAGCACTTCTATGAGGGTAATGCTTACTATTTAATGTTATCTTGGTCATATTTGGTGGACAGGTGCTTCTCTTGGTAAAATCCACTCTTTCAGCCAGCTTTAGTAGTGGTTTTAGTGCATTTTTTGCTAATTACAATAACTTGTAATTTTACTATTTTGCATTGATTTGGGACAGTATGGTTGGTCATTTGAAAGATACAACTCTCTTTAATATTGCCAAGTTGGATGGTACCAACTATGGGTATTGGAAGTCCCAAATAAGGTAGGTTTTGGTGCAGAAATTGTAGATTAAACCCTTGTGTTTCAAGGGTGCCAAACTTGAGGATATGGATAATGATGTTTGGATGGAAGTTGATGAGCTATGCAAGTCTACCATTATTTTGTCACTCTCAAAAGAGGTCCATCATAATGTTGTTGAAGATGAGAGTCAGAGTGCATGGGACTTATGGGAGAAAATTCAGGAGCTTTATGCATAGTAGAGTCCTACGTCATAGATGTATTGGCTGAAGCAGTTAATGGACCTTCTCATGAAGGAGGGGTCATCCCTATCATCTCATTTCAGTTAGTTTCATGCTATCATGAAGAATCTGTTGTCACAGGGTATTGATTTCAACGATAACTTGCACACGTTATTTCTGCTTGGCACCCTTCTTGAATCATGGGATGTATTCTGTACTGCCATATGCACGAACAAGCTTGATGGGCTGAAAATCAAAGATGTTGAGAGTGCTTTATTGATTGAGGAAATCAACAAGAGAAGCAATGATGCTTCTCGCTCTTCACATGCATTGACTGCTAGAGGTGGCAGACATGGCAAGCATGATAATGATCATAAGGGCAGGGACTCTCAGAAGTCTAGGTCCAAGTCACGTGGTTGCAGTAAGTCCCGTGGATGGAAGTCTGATCTTACCTATCATTATTGTGGGAAAGCAGGACATATTAGGCCGCAGTGACATAAAATGCGCGATGATAAGTGCAAGAAAAAGAGAAAAGAAAAAGTGCAAGAAAAGTCTTTTGAGCGCAGTATTGTACCTTCAAAGTCCAGTGTGAAGATAGAAGAGGTTAATGTCATGCAGGCCACCGATTCAGTTGATGATTATATACTTGCAGCTTCTTCATGTGATGCCTTACAGACTTCTGAGATACATTCTATGTATGCACAGTGCTGGCTCTTGGATTTGGGTGCATCCTTTCATGTGACACCCTGTTGAGATTGATTTCATACCTATCGTGCCATGTCTGGTTCTGTGCATCTTGGTGATGGCAAATCTCTTGACATTGTGGGCACTGGATATGTTAGTCTGCAATTTTCTTCTGGCAGTTCTTTTGTTTTACATGATATACGCCATGTACTTGCATTGACTTGCAGCCTTATGTCAGCTGGATAGCTTGATGATGCAGGGTATTTTGTGTCTTTTGGAAACTCTAGATGGAAGATTACTCGTGGTAGGCTTGTACTTGCAAGAGGTGCCAAGTCTGGCAGCCTCTATCCCTTACTTGTATCTGGAGCTACATTGGATCATGTTTTGTCTATGGGTTCTATTCCCCATGTATCCCTTTGGCATGCTCATTTGGGACATATGTCTCTTAAAGGAATGAAAATGCTCTGTGCTTTGTAATGTCTTTCGTCTTTTGACTCTTCGCATTTTGATTCTTGTGATCATTGTTTGTATGGCATGCAGACTAAAAATATGCATAAAAAGTCTGGTAAGAAACGCATGGGTGAGCCCTTCGCTCTTGTGCACTCAGATGTATGTGGACCCATGCCCTGTCAATCACTTGGTGTGGCAAAGCACTTTGTTACTTTCATAGATGATTACTCACGTAAGGTTTGGGCCTATCCCATAAAGAGAAAATCCGATGTCTTAGATACATTTCAGCGTTGGCTTGCATTGGCAAAGAACTAATCTGGGAAAAGTCTCAAATGTCTAAGATCAGATAATGGGGGTGAGTATGTATTATGTGCTTTTGAGCAGTTTTGTGATGAGCGGGGTATTAAGCGTCAGTTGACTACCCCTTACACCCCACCCCAGAATGGTATGGCTGAACGCATGAATAGGACCATTCAAGAAAGGGTCCATAGCATGCTTAGCCAGGCTGGCTTACCGCAGCACTTTTGGGCTGAGGCAGTTACTATTGCAGTGCATCTTATTGACATGTCACCTATTAGTGGCATAGACTTTCAGGTTGCAAAGGAGGTAAGGGCAAGCAAACCCCCCTCTTATGATCATTTGCGTGTCTTTGGCTGTGAGGCATTTTGCCATGTGCCCAAGGAAAAATGCAATAAGCTAGATCCTAAGAGTGTCAAATGCATTTTCATTGGCTATGGAGATGCAGGAGAGATGGGTTACCATCTATGGGATTCGCAAGTGCGAAAAGTGATCCGTAGCCATGATGTCATCTTTCATGAGGACAAAATGCATATGCAGCCTGAGAAAGTGGTTGAGGTATGCAGAGTTATCTTTCAGGAGGAGCCACCTACTCCCGTTTAGCCCGCTCTCCACGTCCAGCTCGACACCACGCAGCATCACCTGATGCTCATAGCCCAGATGTTAGACATGCTGATGCTAGACAGGATATTGGTCAGGTAGCAGAGCTTGGCTTGAGGCGTTCTACTAGAGATAGACAACCTCCTGACTGTTGTGCACCCTCTATGGATTATGTATTGGTTACAGATGCAGGAGAGCCTCTTACTTATGATGAGGCTATGTGTAGGGGTGATTGTCACTCTTGGGAGAGGGCTATGCAGTCTGAGCTTGACTCATTGCATAAGAATAAGACTTGGGATTTGGTTTCCTTGCCTCAGGGTAAGAAGGCTTTGCCATGCAAGTGGGTGTACAAGCTGAAAAGTACCCGTGGACACCCAAGCCAGCATACAAGGCTCGATTGGTTGCAAAGGATTTTAAGCATGAGCATAGTGTTGACTTTGATGAAGTCTTTTCTCCTGTGGTCAAAATGACTACCCTACGCTTAGTCTTGGCCTTGGTTGCATAGCTTGACCTAGACTTTTACTAGATGGATGTCAAGATGGCTTTTTTACGGACTTGCATAATGAGATTTACATGGAGCAACCTAAGGGCTTTGTAGACCCTTGCAAGGAACACCTAGTGTGCAAGCTAAAGAAGAGCCTATATGGCTTGAAGCAGGCACCTAGGGAATGGCACCATAAGTTTAATGCATTCATGCAATCATAGGGCTACAACCGTAGTGCTATGGATCCATGCTTGTACACAAAGAAAGCTCGTGACGATTCTTTACTGATTTTGGTACTCTATGTGGATGACATGCTTTTAGCAAGGATAGCTTATGAGGAGCTTGATGCTCTTAAGGCTCAGCTCAAGAAGAACTTTGAGATGAAAGATCTGGGACATGCCTCTCATATACTTGGTATGGGCATCATGCGCGATAGATCTCAAGGACTCCTCTATTTGTGTCACAGAGGGAGTACGTACATAAAGTCCTTGAGCGCTTTCACATGCAGGATGTTAAGCCTATTAGTTATCCATTACCTTCTCATGTGAAGGTTTCACAGGCCGATTGTTCATCGACAGATGAGCAGAGGATCGAGATGGCCAAGATTCCCTATGCATTAGTCGTGGGCAGTCTTATGTATGCCATGATAGCCACCCATCCAGATATTACTTTTGCAGTTGGGGTTGTGGCACGTTATATGGCTACACCTGGCAAGAAACATTGGGATGCTGTGAAGGGCATCATGAGGTACCTCAAAGGCACAATAGATATGTGTCTTTGTTATGGCAGCCATGATAGAGGAGTTGTGGGGTACACTAACTCTGATTATGCAGGACATGCAGATAGTAGGAAGTTCACTTCTAGCTATGTGTTCACTTATGCTGGAGGGGCTATCCCTTGGATGTCCAAAGCGTAGAAGTGTACGGCCCTTTCTACTACAGAGGCCGAGTATATTGTAGCCCCATAGAGGCTTGCAAGGAGGCTATCTGGTTAGGCCATTTGATTGCAGACCTTGGTATGACAGATGCTATGCCTACACTGCATTCAAATTCTATGAGTGCCATTCAGTTGGCCAAGAATCCAGTCTTCCATGCGAAGATGAAACATATTGAGGTGAGGTATCACTTCATTCATGAGGTCGTTGAGGAAAAGTCTGTTGACCTTGTCAAGATTCCAATTGAGCAGAATCCTGCAGACTTGCTCATGAAAAGCCTCACTATCGAGCACTTTGACTTCCTCAGGAGATTGATGAGCATTGGATGAGATGATGTCTTTTTCCTTATCCTGTTGTACATGTGTACATGTTGTACTGTCTTTTCTTTTCTCTCTCTCACTGGGGCAGATTCGCCTTTAAGTGGGAAGTTGTTGGAGGTAAAGGTGTCTCTGACTAGTCGCCCGTGTATTACTACACTGACAGTACCCGCCACTGCACACTGTAGGTGGCGGGCACTTGTCATAGTCACTTATTCTTTATTCTTTTAGTGACAGTTTGAATAAAGGAAGGCCTGGCCACACATTGTGGTTGTTGGAGTTCCCATTTCTCGTGTCTCTCTTTCTTGCTCTTGCTCTTCTACCATAGCTCTTACGTGTAAGTTTCAATCCTTCTCATCTTTCACAAAAACCAATTGAACCTTTTTAAAAAGGCAATGACAGAAGCTTGGGATAATCAACACTTCACTCACTATATGGTAAGAAGTTTGCATATGTATGTCTCTTTATTGTCTGACTCATATAGGGTTTTCTAATTGAAATTTTTTATTTGTTAACTATGTAACATATTTTACACAACCATGCTCCATATTTTATCAAGAAATATGGATCTCGATCTATTTGGTCAATCCAAGGTATGGAAAAATCACATTATCAAGCAAGAACAAAATACTTTAGACACACGAGACATAGAGGTGGAAGATACAAAGCAAACAGTTTATTAGAGGACTTCAATGGTTCTACGTACAAATTTTGCACAAATTCAAGCTCAAAGACACAACCACATCATGTAATACATCATCTTTGGCAATAATTATATCCACTATTACCAAAAGAAGAAAAGAGGGACATTTAAACTCTTGTGCAAAGAAAATATATTCAGAATGGTTACAAACTAGACAAAGAGATGGAAAAAGATGGGTTTCAAGAAATCTTTAACATCTTTTAGTCTGACTCTATTGCAGAAGAGTCTTAAGTTTCAGGGAATTCACTAGGTCCTCTAAAGGAATCTTTTGTTTCATCCCACTCGATGAGACCTCTATATTTCAAGAACTCTTGTTTCTTATAACTTGGAAGGAGCTTCAAATTTTTGGCATCTCCTACATGGAAGAGCAAAAAGAGCCAAGAACTCCAAAATATCCTGCCCTAGATCCACTGTATCCAAGCATGAAGCCAAAAACTCTTACAGCTTCTTCCTTCTCCACCAAAATTATATTGTTTGAACCTCTATTGAAAGCTTGGGATCCAATCAGCTTGGAGATAACTTTCAAAGCCATTATTGGTAAGCTTGGAAAGCTTGACAACCTGCTATGATAAATTGAAACTGTTTGATTATTTAAGCTTCTAATATAATGACCAAGGCCTTGACTTTTGCCAAAAGCTTCAATGACCTTGAGCCCTTGGCTCTTCCAAGAAAGTTGTCTGCATCTTCAATTTCTATCTGCATAATAAACCACGATAGTATAAGATGTCAGTAGATAAATATCCAATAATATTTGCCTATAATGCACTCTAATATAAATCACAATGGATATCTTAGAATTATCTTTCATACCTTAGGGTTTTCATCTTCTTCAAGAAGACTATCATCATATAGAATTATTAAGCTTTTTGGTTTCTCCTCTAATGGAGACTTCAGTTTCTCTTCATACCCCATGTTATCAATATCAAGTCTCTACTGGATTTGTAAGTACTCTTCCTTTGTAGGTATCCCTTCCCCTTTTCATATTTCACAATCTGATTAATACAAGAATGAAAGGCTACAAAGCTGTCTTGAAAATTCTCTCCCTCAATATCAAGAGTTTCTAGCAATTCCTCTTCATAACCTATAAAATTTTTATCGTTTTGACCCCATGCTATAAGGATTGCCAAGCAGTAATCTTCTTTCAGATAAAAAAGGTGTTGAATATCATTTAATAATACATATCTCTTTTTATTGATGAGATAACTGGGAAATGTTGGGACACATTCAAGAGGACCTATTTCAATCCCTACACTCAACTCTATCTCCTTTTCTTCCACTTTTATAATGTTCTCACTTTTAAACAAAGCAACATTAAATCCCTACACTAACTAGTTTTCAATATCCTCCTGAAACATTTTTCCCTTCTCTTCAACTTCTTTGTCTTTGCATGCAATATCCTCTATCTTCTTCTCTTATATTGTATATGAATAACAACTATCCATATGTTGAAGATATATAAGAAATCCAACATCCTTTTGTACAAGAAGACATTGATACTAATTATGATGAAAAGGGCAATTTACTTTCCACTTCTTGAATTTCACATCAATAAGGCTAAACCTTGTTTGCAAAGTTGTTATAGTAGCATTGGTAGCTTCCATTACATCGCTATAATGGACAAATCCCTCAATCTCTAGGCCTTCCACATGTCTATCATAAAGCTCTCTAAAATCCTTCATTTTATCTTCATGATCCTTCAAGAACTCTTGCAAATCAAAGGGAACATTGAGCATATCTCTAATGTAAACAAATCTAGATGAATTTCCAGTTGCATGAAGAAAATCAAACAACTTTTCATCACATGTATCTTCTAGATTCTCTTCCTCCATTTCCTCTAAAGAAAACTTAATTTTAGTCATCCTAATTACTCACAAAACCAAATCTAAAAAATAAAAAAATAAAAATTAGGGGCATAATATACAAATCCACCTTTGCTCATATCCAGAAAACTAAATAAAGATTGCTAAAAACATTTAGTCAAAACCTATAAGGCACTACTTTTATATTTTGACAAATTTAACATGTTTGTTATGCTAGATATTTAGAAATACAAGATGAATGAAGTGAATTCATCCTTTATGCAGTAGAGAAAGCATGAAATTCCAAGTCTCATCGATCAAATTTTGTTTTACATTCACGACTCATAAAACACGAAAACAATGATCCAAACTGCTTCATAGTTCATAAAATTGTATTTCCCATGTCACTTTGACAAAAAAACTTGACGAAATCACATTTTATAGATTTGAAAATTTTGAACAAAAAAATACATCAAGAACATCAAAACTCCATCGTTTAACATGTGTAAAAGACCAATATTGATAGAAAAACAAAGTAAAACCCTTATAGAATTTCTATGTTCCTGATATATTTTTCTTCTCTTAAACCAACTAACATCAATGTCTCAAAATTCAAGATTTTAGTGAAAAAATATTAAGAAAAGTGTGATACCTGATATTTGTAGTTCTCCCAACTACTGAGAATAAATGAATTTTTGTAAGAATACGCATGGTTTTGCTTACAATGCTTACAAGATAAATAGCTCGTTGAAGACAAGACAATATACGTGAAAAAAATAGTAACATAAACTCGACCCTAAGTTGTCATATATAAATGTCAACAATCACCACACGTTTGTTCAAGAAGTACATTGCACTAATTCAGAGGAGGTGCTCTTAAAATGAAAAAGAAAATGCTAATAATTACCTTTAACCTTTAAAAAGTGGAGCCATAAAAGCGCTATCATGCCAGAAAAGTAAGTAACACGTGGCACAACTTCCCAGGCAAAAACGTTCTACCCATCACACATGTGAAATCAACTATGCATTACAGCAGCCACATGTGTAAACCAACATCCTTATAAACCCAATTTATAAACCGCAAAAGAGTTTTTTCGAAGCCACATGTGGAAAAATACCAAGAGAAGCATGAGAACAACCCTGTTATGAAGTTTAATTTCAAGGTAAATGAGGAGAGACGATTTAGGAGGCCACTTTCATTACACATTGTATGACTACTCATAGAAATAGCTAAAAACATTGCTACAAAGTGGCTGGACCCTTCAGATACGGAAGCTTATCAAAAGTCATAGAGCATAAGAAAGTATGGAGAGGTACTTGAAATTGAAGCCCAGAGAAGTATGGCAGGACTACTTGAATGACATTATCCCATCCTAGAAGGTAATAGGATTGCTTGGGAAGCCTTCATTTACTCTTGAAAGGAAAAGTGGATAGATTCACTCTTGGTCCCTACCCAAGTAGGCATGGCTAATGGTGTGCAGATCGGATGTTGTATGCATATGTAGTGAATACTGGAAGGTCCCCAAGAACAAAGAACTCTACAAACCTTCATAATTTCAAGTATAAAGCAAAAGAAGATTTGCACAACATGAGACAAAATAGACAAATTGGGTGCAATCTCCCCCCATGCCTTGTGTGAGTGTTGTTTAAGGCGTGTATTTATAGATTTATTTATCTTCAAGCTCAAAAATAGCCCACTTTACAAATAGCATGTTTTCACTTTTGTGTTTGCATTTTCCCAAATATAAAGTAAGGCATTTGGGCAGTCAAAAGTCGGGTTGTGCCCAAGTACAAATATCAAATAGTGAAGTATGAAATTGAGCACCTATGTGAATACAAGATAATAAATATTTTGCTAAGCGCTTTAATAAATAAGCACCCTTAAATAAATATTAGTGCCACACCTTTAGTATAAGGCGTGCACCCATCAAAAATAGTAATTATTCTAAGTATTTGGATTCACGCCATTGCCCAGTGCTACCCAATGCCACTGCCGCCTGCTCTACACATCAATTGAAGCATCCACAATTGTTAGAAAATAATTAAATAAAACCCAACAAAAGTGAATACCTAGCAATCTTTAGCTACAAAATAATTAAATAGGTTGGAACTCTATCCTAACCTTAATTTAATTCGAGTGTGTACCCTAAACTCATAAATATCCATTAATATAATTTGTATTTTACAAAATCACCCATGTGCACATCAAATTAATTTGACGCTCGAAAAGAATAGGTGCCCCTGTCAGCTTCTCGCACAAGGAATCCACCTTGTGTACGAGCCCCAGCAATAAATAGTTTTATGGAATCCACTATGAAATATGCCTCCTGGAATCTCAATGCACGTTTAGCCTATGTGTTCTAAGCAGTGGAAAATTATCAAAGGTGTGTCTTGCTTTTCTCGTGTACGACAATTGAAAATGGTCTTCTTCCAAGCAAAATAGTCTTTTGCATAGACTGCGCGTGACAGCCTACTTGCTGTAAGTTCGTTCAGTCAAGTTGCAGGTGGGAAGAAGGGCTTACTGAAGCTTCAGAACTGGTTCAGGAGTACCACAATATGAACACCTGCTATGTCAAATAATTGATAGTTAAGCTTTAAGCTTAAGTTAAGCTTAATAGCTTAAAGCTTTGTAAAAATAAAGCTTTAGTAATTCATTGAATCAGCATAGACGGCGGCATGCATTAGCTAGAGTCGACATCAACAAGTACATGCCAAAGTCCTAGTGTGAGAAGTTTTGAGCTTAAGCTCTCTAAGCTTAAACATAAAGCTTAGCATTGCCATTGCTTTCTCTGTCTCCTCTCTGAAAAAAAATGACTTGTAGAAGAGACTTCTTGAGTGGTCCTCCACCTGCTGTGATAGGTCCTTCGTGATCAGAGGGTACAACAGGGGGTTCTTCACCACGAGGAACACACCTATGTTGGTAGTTCGTTGCGAGACAACCTATAAAGCCCGTTTGTTCCAGGAGCTTCGCCTTCGCGCAAGAAGATGGCAAGAGATTGGAAGATCTTGATCTCAGCTCCGCTCTGATACCACTAATGCGTAGATCGGATGATGTATGCATACATAATGAATGGCGGAAGGTCCCCAAGAACAAAGAACTCTACAAACCTTCATAATTTCAAGAACAAAGCAAAATCAAATTTGCACGACATGAGACAAAATAGACAGATTGGGTACAATCTCCCCCCATGCCTTATGTGAGTGCTTCATAAAGCATGTATTTATAGATTTAGTTATCTTCAAGCTAAAAAATAGCCCACTTTACAAATAGCATGCTTTTGCTTTTGCGTTTGTGTTTACCCAAATATAAAGTAAGGCGTTTGGGCGTCCAAAAGTGGCTATGCCCAAATACAAATATCAAATAGTGAAGTATTTAACCCATCACCTATGGGCATACAAGATAATAAATGTTTTATTAAGCGCTTTAATAAATAAGCACGATTAAATAAATATTAGTACCACACCTTTAGTGATAAGACACACACCCATCAAAAATAGTAATTCTTCTAAGCATTTGGATTCATGCCATCGCCCGGTGCTATCCAATGCCATCGCCGCCTGCTCTACACATCAACTAAAGCATTCACAATTGTTAAAAAATAATTAAATAAAACCCAACAAAAGTGAATACCTAGCAGTCTTCAGCTACAAAATAATTAAATAGGTTGGAACTTTGTCCTAACCTTAATTTAATTCGAGTGCGCACTCTAAACTCATAAACTTCCATCAATTTAATTTGTATTTCTTTAGTCCAAAAGGCACATATTCTCTTGTCCAAAAGGCCTTCTCGTGTTTCATACATCTTGTGCCTACATTGTTTTATTGAAATTGGAGGTAGACTATGTGAATAATGTTTGTTTACTACTTAGTGATTGTAGATAACATTTATATGAGAGATTTGGATATCTATCCTAATTTTGTTGTATTATTATATTTTTTGGATGTTTCAGATGGCTAGAACTAAAGCCATTATAAGGAAGCATAAAGTTGATCCTAGAGGTCTTGCTTCAAAGATCCATCGATTGTCCAAGCCTTCCAAATTTACAAGGAAATCAAAACCAAGAAGAAGGTTCTCATAGCATGTTAGGTGCCTAAAGAAGATTAGAAGTGCAATGAAGGCTCTAAATAATGCAATTCTAAAACTATCTTTTCAGAGGCTTGTCAGAGAAATTTGTGACAAGCATAGTCTTGATACTTTTAGATAGACTAGGGTAGCTCTCAATTGTATTCAGGAGGCTACATAAGATTTTTTGGTTGAGTTTTTTCAAAATTCTTATATATGTGCTACTCATGCATGTAAGCTTACACTTATGGATAAAGACATTATCATTCTCAAGAGATTGAGATACAGGTTTTCGAAGGTCCTTGAGCCTTAAGGCTTTCATTATTTTAAATGTGCCTCCATATAGAAAGAAGAAAAATGATCTAGATCTTAAGATTGAATATGTCACCCATGAAAAGGACACAAGACAACATGAGAAAGAGGAAAAGACCATAGAAGACAGAGGCAAATAAATGGAGGGAGTATAAAAGAAAGAAGGAAGAAGAAAAAGGAAGCATAACAACTCCCATATTTTGAAGAGGAGTTATCTACTCTTCTTGAAAGGGTTGACCCTAAGGGCTTCAATGTTTGTTTCTTTTTACTTGGTGATATTAACAAAAGTTCTGATATGGTATTTTTGGACTCTGATTATGTTCAAATTCTCAAGAATAAAGTGAGAGAAGTAAATGACTCTATTCTTCTTGGGATGAGGTATAGTATACCAAAATTTGTTTTTACTCACTATATTTTTCTAGCAATAGACTTTCGTATTAATGCTTACTATCTCCATTCCTTTGCTAGGTGTGTAATGCGTGAGCTCCCCTTTGATATACAGCAAAATATTGAGGTTCTTGATCCATCTATCTCATACTATATGAGGAGTGAGCTTGATGCAAGTGCATTTGACCATTGGTTCAATTCAATTGACTTTGAAACTTTGGAGCTTCTTCTAATTCCATAAATAGTAAGTAATTTGATATTTTATTAGATTTTATGAGATCTTTTTTTGCTAAATTATTGAAATATTTTTGTTTTCAATTCTCATTGGAGCCTAATTGGAATATAGACTATGTGGAGAGGCAATGCTTCCTCATCAATTCTATAAAAGGAAGCCATGGAAGTGCCAAGTTCTAAGTTATATAATCTAGGGTCTCCTTGATATTTTGATCTTTTTGTTGCAGAGGTACTCTAAATATTTTGATCTTTCTTTTGTAATAACTACAAATTTTATTACCTTTTTGGTACAGAGCTGTAAAAAGATTGATTGAAGTGCTAGAGAAAAGGCCTCCCATACCTTCTAACTTACTTGCATCAATGCAATATAGACAAGTTGTAGTAAGGTCTTGATTAGCATGGTTGGAACATATTAAGAAAATTTATTCTAAAAACTACCATAAATAAGTTTCATAGTTATACTTTATATTGTTAATTGCAATGTCCTCATCAAGATGATAGTTACTCTTGTGATTGGAGACTAATTGTAAATGCCAGAAGATTGGTTCAGTTTATTTATCTCAATGATGGTAAACTTATAAAGATAATGTGAAACATATAGAGGTTTATTGCAAAATAGGCCATTGATGATAATAATGTAGTCCATTGTAAAAAATAACAATGAACTAAAAATATTTTCTTACAAATGTATGGCAGTTTACAAGGGATTTCTATACAAGTGAGTATGTTTGGTCCATTGTAAAAAATAACAATGAACTAAAAATCTTTTCTTACAAATGTATGGCAGTTTACAAGGGATTTCTATACAAGTGAGTATGTTTGGTCCATTGTAAAAAATAACAATGAACTAAAAATCTTTTCTTACAAATGTATGGCAGTTTACAAGGGATTGCTATACAAGTGAGTATGTTTGGTATATAAGAGCAAAGCTCATGAAGTACATAATGGTCAATTGTATACAACCGACAAGAATGGACAATAGTGGGGGACTTGGACATTGAAGGAGAGGAGGTGCATGTAACTACAACAGGTGAAACTATGCTTTCAACACCCAAGGCAACCAAAGCATCAAAGATAGGCAAAAGGACTCCTAGAAAGGATGTCCCTTCTCCTAAGAAAAGTTCTCAAAAAAAGTAACTTTGCCTCATTGATTGTAAACCCTTGTGTATAAGTCATGGAGATGGCTGACAAAAATTTACCAAAAAATTTGTACATGTATTTTATATTGATAGTAAAGAGATATTTTCTTCAATATCCTTGAATTTTATATTCTTCTCTCTCCTCATTGATATCTGTTAAAAATATGTGCTACAAATGTTTATTAATCAGGAAGTGAAATCAGATATACACCTAAGTGGATATAATATGATATAAAAACTTACTCGTTTGTTATTAAGTTGAAACACAAATGAGTATGGTAGTTCAATATCTTCATTCTATAAATCCATCCTCACTTAATGTAGCATACATGATGATCTAACCTTTAAGATTGCAATAATGTCCTCATTATACCAAACGTCAAGATTCACTATAGGATCTTTGCTAAAATGATCAAGAGTTTGGTATAAAGCAACCAAACAACCACCAACATAATTCCATCTACTATAATAAAAGCTAATGATGAAATTTTGAGTAGCAATCATATATTTACAAGCTATAGAGTATTGATCTATATTACATATAATTTTTCATTCTATCCTATTGTCCCATCCGTCATCAACAAATTGTATAACATGATCATATGTTAGTCTCTTCACTAAAAGCATGGCCTTTGATCTTCTTATCTCAGAATTAGAAAATAAGTCAACAAATATATTAATAAGCATGAACAAAGTAGCTTTGCTTAGCTTACTTGAGATACTAGGTTTTAATGCTCTCTATATCTCAGAAAATATTTTACATCTATAGCCCTCACTAGCAGTTGGACTTGGAAAAGGCCACTCAAAGCTTGAAAAATCAGCAAAGGAAGGGGGGATATTGATTCCCAATTGGCTACACTGCATAGGGACAATATAAGAATGGTCATAGAAGAATAATACATTCTCTGCGAGCTCTGTCTTCTTTCTACCTTTGTACATCAGGACCTGTTCCCTACCCCTACCTTCAAAAGCAAATAGGGTCGCAGTATACTACACCAAATCTATAGTGGCCACAGATAGTAGTACCTCAAATGATGGTTCAACCACAATAACAGTGGCCTCAAACAAGCCCCCCAATAGTGACCCAACAACAATGGAACCCTACCAACTGGAACCAACAACCACCAGTCTCAACAGGAGCTCTGAATTAGAATCAAAATAGAGGACCTTCTAGACCAACCCGACCAGTCTATGCAATAATGATTACGAAGGCTTTCCAAAATCCTACTACGAGTACTCTAGGAGGAGAAAATTTGAAGGACTATGTGTCTAATTAGTTGCAAACATCAAGAAAGAGCTTATGGATGTGATTATAGAACAGTTGCAGACACTAAATGTGAATGCCATTAGTATATCTAGTCTTGCAAGAGGTGGAAGAGATGTGATGCAATCTAATACATGGTGTGGAAAGTGCCATCAAGCAAGAAATTTAGCCATTGAATGTATCTGAAAACCAACTATTATTAGGGCCTTCTATTCTACTATTTAAGGAAGAACCATACAGAAGATATCTACTCTCTAAAGAAGATGCATAAAAGAAGGAAAAAAGATGAAGAAGCAAGATTCAACTTGTTGGAATCCAAGATGACCACCCAAGATATCAGACCAAAGCCTAGAGATTTCGGTCCTAATTTCAACCTAAGGAGGTTTCCCTCTCAAAGTTATAGAGAACGACAATCTTGAATGGCCAGAGATCAAAGTGGAGTGTTACAGATGGGGAGAAAATGGACATATCTCACTAAATTGTCCAAACCCTAGAAGGTCCATGGACTACAAACCCTTATGCAGACAATGCAAAGGAGAAGGCCACACTATAAAAGATTGTCCCAGTTTGATTCCTGTGAAAGACAATACTACTAAGATAACCGATAGAAAACCCAAAAACTTGCCTCCAACTTGGTGGAATTGGAAGTTGTCACAATAACACGTGCCAAGAAAAGAGAACCCACAATTCCAAAAGAAAGTGTGCCCTCTGCCAAAACGGTGAAGTTCAATTTGCCAAAGTAAAAATAGAATAGTACAGGACAAAATGGTACAATACAGAGTAGTCCAGTACTATAAAAGGATACAAATACAGTTATAGAGATAGGACCAAAGGTCCAAGAGATAGAGGATACATAAGTACCCCCAATGATAGAAGAAGTGCAGATGTGGCCACTTCTAGAAGAAAGAGGAAAGATAAAAGTGGATGTTTCCCCATTCCTTAGTCGATTGGAGAAGCTCGTGGATCCTATTTAAAAGTATAACTTAGTCAAAGACCTCCTAACATTTTGAAGTTGATGATGCTATCCTTGAGCTGTTGAAAGAAATTCAAAAGTATATTGACAAGAAGACGAGGCCTAAGGATTGCTCCTACAACTACCCCCCCAAGTCCAATAAAGCCCCAGAACCTATGAAAGAAGTGGATGTGGCTAATGCCTTCCTAGATCCTTGCACCCCAGAGATCAGTGTGTGCATTGAAGAATGTTTTATAGTAGATGCATTGCATGATGGAGGCTTGTCAATGAACATAATGACGGATGTGACAACGAAGGATCTAGACCATCCTAGTAGGGAGAGACTACTGGCTAACCTATCTGGTGGTAAAACCAAACTCCTATGGGACCTCATACCATGTGCTTCTAGGAAGACCGTGGCTTTTTTAAGCAAGAACATAGATGGATTGGTTCAAGGAAACCCTAACCCTAGGCAAAGGACTCAATAAAGTGGTGCTAAAGTTGTATGGCTCACAAAAAGGTAACAAATCCACCTCTATTGAAGTCATAACAGAATCCTCCAACAAGTAACATATGGCACATCATTAGATAAAGAAGTTGTCAAATAGATCTTTCCTTAGAAAAGAGAGGCACATTCCCTGATAGTGGACACTGTAAACCAACTCCCAAAAGAAGCAAAGTCTATGTCGATGGGTGAATACATGTTGCTTGAACCATGAGTGACTTCTGAAATCACCTCTAATAGTGAGATAGAGGTATGGATGTATTTTTCTCCTTGTTACATGGCCATAGTGGAGCTAGAGACAGAAGCAAAGATAGATAGACATAGGAGCAAAGCTAGATGTAGAAGCAGAGGCAAAAGACAACACAGAGAATTTGTTCTTCTCTTACTAAAAGCCTCTATTGAAGTAGAGATAGAGTTTGAAGAGGACGATGATAATAGTACATAAGAAGATTATGAAAGTGAATTGGAAGAATCTATCCATAAAGAGGATACAAATGAGTGTGAAGTCTCACAGGCTACAGAAGCTGAAGATCCCATGGATGATGAAATGAGAATGGTAGCCTTTGGACTAGTTAATGAATCGCATCATACACAAAACCTCCATAAAAAATGGATTAAGCTAAATAAGCCTTTCTTTAGTAGTGGCTTTGTTGCCCTAATCTACCCTTCTCAATGAAGAAAGGATGATGAGATGATGCACCTTACCAACAACTGCCAGTCCCGCAACCCAAGCAAAACTTCGGAGGTTCCTATTGTGTGAGGTTCTTGGAGGCATCCTCAAAAGATGAGTCCTTGAGTCAAGAGATAAGTAATCCTCCCATAAAATCTAAAATAGACATGATACCATTTTAGAATTCCAGGAGCAAGCCCAATCCTCAGTTAGTTCCAATGAAGCATTAGACGAGGAGGCCACTCCCTTAAAGGAGTTGGAATACCCAAAAGCAATCTGTGTGAGACTTCATCCGCGAATTGCAAGGTAAAAAGAAATTAACTTTTGTGAATGTTGATGGTGTTGAACATCACCTAAAGATGGGAACCAGTCTTCCAGAAGAGGAGTTGTCGGTCTTGCATGACCTATTGAAGGAGAACTTGGATGTATTTACATAGTCATATAAAGATTTAAAGGGGATTAATCCCACAATGTGTTAGCATCACATTGACCTCAAACTTGATGCCAAACGTGTGAGGCAAAGGCAAAGGCTTATGAATCCAAATTACTTGACCGTGGTAAAAATTATTGAAGCTCCTTGATGTTGAATTTATCTACCCAATGGCCAATAGTGAATGGGTTTTGCCCATCATGGTAATATCCAAGAATAATGAAAAACTATAAATATGTGTGGACTTTTGCAAGTTGAATTCCATGACAAAAAATAATCATTTCTCTATTCCTTTCACAGACCAATTGTTGGACATAGAAGCTGGACATGAACTCTATTTCCTCTTGGATGGATTTCATGGGTATAACCAAGTCCAAATAGCAAAATAATATCAATCCAAAACAACCTTCACAATAGAATGAAAAATCTATGCTTACAGAGTGATGTTATTTGGGCTATATAATGCCCCTACTATCTTTCAAAGAGTGACGATAGTGGCATTCCAAAATCACCTATATGATTTCATTGAGGTATGCCTAGATGACTTTTGTATCTATAGCCTCATCCATTAGCATTAGGGACACATGGAGTAGTGCTTTGATTGATGTCAAGAGTATGGGATTTCTCTCAACCCTGACAAATGCATCTTTTGGACTCTATTTAAGAGTTCTTCTTGGACACATTGTCTCTGGACAAGGGCATTAGGGGAGTTTTGAGGTCTCCAAAATGCCTTTTAGGATGTGGAGAGAGAGTGCTCTAGACCAATAAGAGCAAAGCCTCCGTAACTGAACTTCTATTTAAAAAATTTTAAAAAATCATTTTATAAAAATATATAAATATACTAATATTACGAATTTGTATTTTTATTATGTATTTTTAGTCTCTTATATTCGTGATTATGACATCTTTTGCATTAATGGCATAGAGTCTCGGTTACTTTTATTTAATGATGTTTCTAGATTAATGATAATGACTGATGTAATCGAAATTCAAATTGGTGAAAAGCATGGCGCTCAGTTTTTTCCCTCCTTTCTTTTATTCCTCTATTGTTTTTCCCTCCGTTATGGTAGCCTAGTCCTCTCTCTCTCTCTCTCTCTCTCTCTCTCTCTCTCTCTCTCTCTCTCTCTCTCTCTCTCTCTCTCTCTCTCTCTCTCTCTCTCTCTCTCTCTCTCTCTCTCTCTCTCTCTCTCTCTCTCTCTCTCTCTCTCTCTCTCTCTCTCTCTGCATGTATCTCTCTCTTCTACCATGGATACAGAAATTTTACCTTCAACAAGGCGTCCAAGCTCCCAAATCACATCCATATCAGTGTTTAACTCATTCCAAATTGATGGAAGATGGATTTCTACTATCATTAGCAAAGGTAGTTGGATCACCATGCAACAAGCAAAACGTGGAAAAAGGCAAAGACATGAGAGCTTGTTTATCTCTGCTTAGAAGGGCAGAATCTGAGATTTTAAGCTTGGAGCAAATAAGAATAGCATCAAAGAGGGTCTAGTGCAACACGTGTTCATGCATAGAGAGCTGTGTTTGAAACCTGGATCTTCAAAGCTTCCAATGCATACCAAATTGTAAGAATTTGATTCTTAAATTTTTTCCTTTATTAAACATGGTTTAGGTTTTTCCATTATAATATTTGTTTGTCTTGTAGATGTCTATCCCTCTAATCTTGAGGAATGGCAACCAGTGGAATCTATTATTGATGTTATTGATGTTATACATGGTTCAATTGGAGAAGAAATGTATAGAGGAAGAAAGAAGATAGAGCTTGCAGAGAATGGAATATTCTTTTATGACCATTCTTATGCTATTCCTATGCAGCGTTGCCAATGGGGATCAGTAAAACTCCTTCCTTTGCTAGATTTTTCAAGCTTTGAGTGGCCTTTGCCAAGTCCAGCTACTAGTGAGGGCTATAGATGTAAGATATTTTCTGAGATCCAGAAAGCACTAAAATCTAATATCTCAAGTAGGCTAAGCAAAGTTACTTTATTTATGCCTATTAATATATTTATTGATTTCTTCTCTAATATGAAGATAAGAATAACAAAAACCATGCTTTCAGTGAAGAGACTAACATATAATCATATCATACAATTTGTTGATGAAGGATGGGATACAATGACAAAAGGAAAAATTATATGTAAGATAGATCGACTCTATAGCTTGTAAATATATGATTGCTACTCAAAATTTTATCCTTAGCTTTTACTATAGTCGATGGCATTTTGTTGGTAGTAGTCTAGTTGCTTTAGACCAGAATCTTAATGATTTCAGCAAGGATCCTATAGTGGATCTTGATATTTGGTTCAACGAGGATATTATTGCAATCTTAAAGATCAGAAAATCATGTACGCTACATCAAGTGAGGATGGATTTACAAAATGAAGACATTGAACTACCATGCTCCTTTGTATTCCAACTTGACAAGAAACGAGTAAGTTTTCACATCATATTATATCTACTTAGATGTATATCAAGATCTCACTTTCTAACTAACAAACATTTGTAATTTATTTTTTGCAGATATCGAAAAGGAGAGAAAATAATATACAGTGCAAGGACATTCAAGAAAAGATATCTTTACTATCAATATAAAATATATGTACAAATTTTGTAGCAGATGTCTATCTGCAATCTCTATGAGATATACAAGGGCTGAAGGGCAAATTTCTATATATGAAGGCTTACAAGGCGATATGGCAAAGCTTTTTTTTTTTGGAGAACTATCCTTTCTAGGAGTCCTTTTGCCTTTCTTTGATGTCTTGGGTATAGAAGGTGCTGAAGCTGTGGCTTTGCCTTCCGTGGTTATAGGCACCACATCTCCTTCATGGTGCAAATCCCCACCAATCTCTGTTGTTGGTTGTATACAATTGACCATTATATACTTCAAGAGCTTTGCTCTGACGTACCAAACATGCTCAGATGTATAGCAATCCTTTGAAAATTGTCACACATTTATAGAAAAAAGAGTTTTAGTTCATTATTGTTCTTACAATAGACTATATTTTTATCATCAATGGACTATTTGCAATTAATATCTATCTTAAAGTTTAGCATCTTTCATATTACCTTTACATGTTTATCATCATTAAGATAAACAAAGTTAATCATTCTTCTAGCATTTGCAATCACCCTCCAGCCATAAGAATGGCTATCATCCTGATGGGGACACTGCAACCACCAACACAAAGTAAAACAATAAAGAGGACGAATGGTAGTTCATAGAATAAACTCATGTTTCAATTATTTTAATGAATAACTTACCGCAACTTGTCTATATTGCATTGTTGCAAGCAAATCAGACGGCATAGTGGGTCTTTTCTCTAGCTCTTCAATTAATCTTTTGGCACCTCTGTATATAAAATATGTTGAAATTTAGAGTACTTACAAAAAAAAGAATTGAAATATCAAGGAGCCCTTGGATAATATAACTTACAATTTAGCATTTCCATGGCTTTCTTTCATAGAGTTGATTAAAAAGCATTGCTTATCCACAAGGTCTATTGCAATCAAGCTCCAATGAGAACTAAAAGCAATCATATCTCAACAAATTAGTAGGATAAAATCTCAAAAACTCTAATAGAATATTGAATCACTTACTTTTCATTATATGGAATTATAAGGAGCTCCAAAGTATCGAAGTCAATCAAATTGAGCCAGTGCTCAATAAAACTTGTATCAAGCTCGTTCCTCATAAAGAATGAGATAGATGGATCAAGAACCTCGATTTTTTGTTGTATATCCAAAGGAAACTCATGCATTATACACCTAGAAAAGGCATAGAAATAGTGAGTATAAACAATAAAAATCTTATTGTTTAAAAAAATATCAAAAAGTATAAGTAATCATGGATGGACATACCTTAGGCCAACAAGAATAATACTGTCATTTACTTCTCTTCTTTTATCCTTAAGAATCTGAACACATGCAGCATCAAAGGAGATAACCTCAGTTCTTTTGCCTAAGTCACTAGGTAAGAAACAAAACACACTGAATCCTTTTGGATTAGCTGCTTCAAGAAGGGTGGCTAGCTCATTTTCAAAGGACTCTAGTTGCTCTGTTTCCCTTTCTTCAACCCTTTGCCTCCTATACTCTCTCCATTTATCTGCATGTTCCCCTTTAGCTTTCTCCTCTTTTTCATGTTGCCTTGTATCCTTCTCATGGGTGACATCCTCAACCCTGAGACCAGAATCATCTTTCTTTTTCCTAGCTGGGAGCACATTAAGGATATTAAATGTCTTCACATTAGTGAGGAGAATTGGCTCAAGGACCTTTGAAAATCTATATCTTAGCCTCCTAAGAATTACCATGTCCTTGTCCATGAGTGTGAGCCTATGAGCATGAGCAGCACAAATATAGGCATCTTGAAAAAACTCAACTAAAAAATCCTCTGTGGCTTCTTGTATACAATTAAGAGCTGTTCTTGTCCATCTAAAACTATCCAAACTATATTTGTCACAAATTTCCCTGACAAGCCTCTGAAAAGACAACTTTGGAATTGCATTGTCAAGAGCCTTTACTGCCTTCCTAATCTCCCTTAGGCACTTGACATTTTGAGAAAAGTTTCCCTTTGGCTTTGACTTTCTAGAGAGCTTCTGAGGCTTTGAAGACTGATGAATCTTTGATGCTAAATCCCTAGGATCAATCTTCTCCTTTCTTGCTGTTGCCTTAGTCCTAGCCATCTGCCAAAAAAAGACATGTTACTTCTTCTCCAGCATGTCCAGCGAAACGCGAGTCCCAGACAAGAGGTATCCATGCTGCATGTCGTTTTCGCGTTTCAGCTGAATTTTTCTCGAGCGTGTCTAGTGAAACGCGAGTGTCAAGCAAGGCGCCTCCTTGTAGCTGCTTCTTTTCGTGTTTCACCGGACTTGTTGTCCATTGTGTCTAGTGAAACGCGAATTTAAGCCAAGAGACCTCCTTGAAGCACCTTATTTTCGTGTTTCACCGGACAACTCATGAATAGCATAAAAATCGACAAAACTAAGAAAAAAGACCTTTGATCTAAGGAAAGCTTTTAAAATTACATAAAATATCCACAGAATTAGGAAAAAAGTTTGAAGATTTCCTTAAATCTCCACAACATTAAGGAATGCTCCCACTGTGGAAAAAATTCTTTTGTAGTGGTGATAAGCTCATAATAACATAAAGGATTAAGGAAAAGTATCAAAAGAATGCATTGAATGGAGCCTGTTATTGAAAAGCAAGATGCAGAAACCATACCTTCTTTTTAGCTTGTTCTTCACAATCTCAGCCTAATGACAACAATATAATCAAAGGTTTCCTTTGTTGGGAAAGCAGTGAAATGCTTGGAGATTGGAAGAAACACCAAAGGTAAAGGCGGAGTAGCAATGTTTTCTACTTGCTAAAAATACGATGAAAGGCGAAGGCGGTGAATTTGCATGGACTCAACGTTCTTGGCAAAGCGTTAATAACACATGTGTGACATATTCTCGCTTATCAGAAATTTTTTTTAACTTGAAAAAGTGTTATGTAACACACGTGTGACATATTTTCGAAAAAAGAGAGTGCGCACGTCTTCTGAAGAGTTTGATACGGTGTGTTAAGTGAGACACGTGTGCACGTATTTTTCAATTATTACACAAACTTTTTCGTTAGAACTATCACCACATGCTTAACGGTCAATATAAAAGCATTTCAAAGCCATTTCTCCGACATTGTCTTCTTTTCTACCGAAATTTCGTCTCGATTTCCCTTCAAGGTCCTTGCTTCCTGTGTGGAGAGCAATTCAACAATCTTTGATAGGTAACAAATTTTTTTTATTACAAGTATTTTAACAAAATAAATTTGATTAATATAGAAAGAATTTTTAATAACACTTGAATAATTACAGATGTTATGTGCTTTGTATCTTTTAAAAGCAGCATAGCTTTTCCAGAAAGGATTTTATCATAAATTTCTGTGTTTCCATAGAATTAATTTATAGTTCATGTTTCTCTTCTTGATTTGCATCTTTTGACCAGTGAAATACGAAACAATGTCCCTGTTAGTGATATTTTGCTAAGTATCGCGTTTCACCGGCGAGATATTGAAATAATTTTTTCCTTTAAGGTAGTGTCTGGTGAAACGCGATTTCTTCATAGGCATTTGCCTTGGACACTTTAATTTTCGCGTTTCACTGGTCAACTAAAAAAATTTCTCCTTTTTTGATTTTTTTGTCTTGGAAAATGCAATTTTTGGGCCTCTTTCCATGGTTCCATCTTGTTTTATTGGATATTGTTTCTATTCTACTTTTTTTTCAAGGATAAATATTTTCCTGGTCAAGATGACAAAGAGAAAGCTATCTCTGGAAGGAATGGATGAGGAGGAGATAATTGAGACATCTGATGATAGGCTCTTTGATTTCTTACACACCACTGGAAATTCTTCCAAGTTTGTCTATATCAGGGAAAATTTCAATGTTCCTTTTGATTTGAAGGAGTTATTGGAGGATCTTGAAGATAAACTTAAGGAGTACAGATATTTTTATGATAGACATGTGCAAGGTTTGGAAGTCAATGGATTTGTTCATTATAGTGATGTCATGGGAGCCACCAGTACATCTAGGTCAACTTTGCTAGGCAGGTTCAACCTCATTGATGAGGAATTCAGAAAGAAAGAAACATGTTGCCCTTTCCACAGGTACCAACACCAATGCCTTCTGATCCACAAGGACATTGGATTTATTGTGTATCTTCAGTACATGGAAAATTCTTCTCCAGATATAGACCAACAGAGAAAGCTAGAGGATATTGCAAGTATGGATAAGGAGGTCGAAGAGAAGGAGGAGATGTTCCAAGAAGATGTTGAGAATCAACTTGTCCAAGGTTTTGATGTAGGTTTATTCAAGAGTGACAGTATCACAATGGTGGAAGAAAAGGAGATCGAGCCAAGTGCACAGGTTGATGAAGAAGGTCCTCTTGCATGTGTTCCAACATTTCCCACTTATCTTATCAACAAGAAGAGATATGTGTTGCTAAACGATATTCAACATCTTTTTGATCTTAGAGAAGATTATTGCTTAGCAATCCTTGCAGGTTGGGGCAAAAATGACATGAATTTTACAGATTATGAACAAGAACCACTAGCAAGTCTTGATGTTGAGGGCGAGAATTTCCAAGATAGCTCTATAGCCTTACATACATGTATTAATCAGATCATAGAATACGAAAAGGGGGGGCTACCTACAGAAGAAGAGTTCTTGCAGGTCCAGAAGAAACTTCATATTGATGATGTAGGGTATGAAGAGAGATTGAAGTCTCCATCAGATGAGAAGCCCAAGAGTTCAATAAATCTTTATGATGATAGTCTTCTTGAAGAAGACGAACACCCTAAGGTATGAAATATAATTCGAAGTTACCCATTGAGTTTATGTTAGACTGTATTATGCATTATAGATAAATATCTTATATCTTGTACTGTTGTGGTTTGTTATGTAGATTGAGATTGAAGATTTGGACAAGTTTCTTGGAAGGGCCAAGGGCTCTAGGCCAATGAAGCTTGGAAAAAATCAAAGCCTTGGCCATTATATTGGAAACTTAAACAATCAAACAATTGTAATATATCATAGTAGATTGTCAAGCTCTCCAAGTCTACCAATGATGGCTTTGAGAGCTATCTCAAAGGTAATTGGATCTCAAGTTTTTAGCAGAGGTTTGGACAAGATCATTTTGGTGGAGAAGGAAGAAGCCATAAGAGTTTTTGGCTTCATGCCTGGATACAGTGGATCTAGAGCTGGATATTTTGGAGTTCTTGGCTCCTATTTGCTCTCTTATGTAGGAGATAGTAAGAATTTGAAGCTTCTTCCAGGCTATCAGAAACAAGAGTTTTTGAAATACAGAGGTCTTATTGAGTGGAATGAAACAAAAGATTCCTCTAGAGGCCCTGTCAAGCTACCTGAAACCAAGGACTCCTCTAAAGGCCCTGTTGAGGTGCTTGAAACTAAGGACTCTTCTGCAGCACAATCAGACTAGAAGATGCCAAAGATTAAGGGTTTCTTGAAACCCATCTTTTCCCAACTCTTTGTTTGGTTTGTAACCATTCTGTAAATCTTTGCTTTGCGCAAGAATTTAAATATCTATCATTTCTTCTTTGGGTAACAATTTGTATAGTCCTTGTTAAAGATGATGTATTGCTTGATGTGGTTGTATCTTTAAGCTTGAATTTATGCCAAATTTGTCGATAGAACCATTGAAAGACCTCCAATAAACTGTTGGCTTTGTGTCTTTCACCTCCATGTCTTGTGTGTTTGAAATATTTTGTTCTTGCTTGATAATGTGATTTTTCCATACCTTGGGTTGACCAGATAGATAGAGATCCATATTGTTTAATAAAGTATGGAGCATGGTTGTATAGAATATGTTGCATAGTCAACAAATAAAGAAAGTTATTAAAAAACATTATATGAGTTCGACAATGAAGAAATAAACATATACAAACTTCTTACCATATAGTGAGTAAAGTGTTGATCACCCCAAGCTTCTGTCATTGCCTTTTTGAAAAGATTCAATTGGTTTTTAAAGTCTTTGAGATCATCATCATTCCATTCAGTCTTATCACAATAAAAAACACTTTGTCTAGTGTTTTCCAAACTTTAGCTTTTCTATTTCGAGCTTGTCCATTATCAGTGTGATCCTTAACTGCATTATGTAGGGATTTCCACTGATTAAATTTAATAGTTGAGCCACCATTTCTCGAGTTTATCTTGCCAAGTCTCCCATGAAAGCCTAGAAACCTTCTAGCCTTCACTCCACCAATAGATGGTTTTTTTGGGACACAATTACCATCCTTAGACTTTTGAAGATCTGGTTCAATAACAACATTGCCACCATGCAAACCAATTGCAGAGAGAACTTTTTCAACCTTTGTTATAGCATCTGTTCTAGTTGATAATGGCTTCAAATTCCATGCAAATCCTATATAGAGATGAACAAGCTTTTCAATTATCCTGCAAAGTGCATGAAGTGTACAAATATGGGCATTCGCCAAAGGAATGTCCAAGATTAGTTTAAATTTTGGATTCTTATTGTGCCTAAAGGGAGCTCTATCCCAATTGCTTGAGTTTAACTCTACAGCTGGTGATATGCAGTATAAGCAAGGAGATCTTGAGTTAGCTCCCTTTGATACATTATACATACATTTGAGTGTCTTTAGGTCACCAGCTATGTGCCACTCAATCCTGTAGTTCCCAAATCCTTCAACAAATATCTCTTCTCCTGCTTGTTGCCTTTGAATAACATTAGGTATTGATGTTTGATGAAAAACCCAATATAGTATATCAAAATTCTCAGTATCTACCTCAAATGCTCCTAGCCACCAGATGTTATATTCAGATTGAACACTAAATGATGTTGAGTGATTGCAATGACCTGACGAAAGTGCTCTATTCATCAAGGTGATAGAGATTCTCTCCAATTTTTTACATTTCAGAATCTCACTTTCATCAAGTTTAATCACAAATCTAGCCACTCCCTGTGCCTCTGCTACTGACAAGTCATAAAATTTGATCATTAAGCATTGTAGGGTGGGCAAGTCAAGGAAAATATTGTTAAATTCATTGAATGTAACCTCCTTTTTCTTGCCCTTGAAGCTAGCCTTGATATGAAAAGGCTCACCTAGAATCTCCATCACTTAGTTATTAACTCTCTGTCTGATAGTCCTAACCACAAATGGCTTCGAAAGTATGCAATTGCGTACCTGTCCTTGCTTCATATTTGATTGTAAAAGCTGGAAAAGTTGCATATAAGCATCTCGACTAATACCAATACTATCTAGTGTCTTCTGTACTAACTCAGAATCCAAAGAATGATCCTTTACAAATGACTCCAAGCATTGTTCCTTTGCCTTTTTATATTTCTTCTTCTCCAAAATATCCTTTGAAACTATTGAAGGAAGAAGATGATAATAAAACTGAGCTGCTTTTAAAGAATCTCTTTCACTTGCATTTGGTTGTAGAAGAGATCTAAGCAAAATTAACATCACAAATCAATGCAAGTAGTTTAAATAAAGCCATATTTAAGATTTTTCAAGTGAAAAAGAATATACCTTGCTGCTTGGATTCTTTTACCACAGCCTCCTCCTCCTCGTTTGAGATTCTCAATATTTTTAAGAGCTCTTTGTCGATTTCGAAGGCCTAATAAAGTTTGCTTTCGTTGATAAGCTTTGATACGCTTTTCCAATGAATGAATTTTTTGTTGACAATCCTCTAGCTTCTGCAACAACTCTATATTGTGTTTCATCAAAAGATGATTCTCTAGTCCAAGGATATCCTTTTCTACAACAAGATTAAGTGTATAACCTAAAAATCCATTGTAGCCATCACCAATAAACCTCATTAATGACGAGCTACTATAGAAAGGAGGAGTGCTATTTCTGCTAGGATCTTTGGGATATAGCTTTCCATCTAACCAAAGATCAATATTCTTCTTTCCTTCAAACCTGAGTATATGTTTCATAGACTTTGTAACCATGATAGATTTTATTCTCTTTCTTATTGGTTCATACTCACTGTCCAACTCAATATGAAGATGATAGAGAGGTCTTTTATGAGAGCTACAGAGATCATTAGATGATTGATCCATAGCTGAGTTACAGAGATCATTGGGTGATTGATCCATAGCTAAGGATATGATTAGAAGCAAGAACGAAAACAAAGAAGAGACTACTAAGGAGAAGAAAAAAAGAAGAGAGAAACGATGGAGAAACGATGGAGGGGGGCAATCGAGTATCCACCAAAATTCAAATTGAATATTACTTTTCACTTTAATGAGGAGAGGTAAGATCTTGTGACCACGAGAATATCACGACAATGACTTATTAACGAATTTTGATATTTTAACTTACCAAAATATAAACCTTTTAAAAATTCTATAAAATGATTTTATTTCGTAAATTATTTTCTCTCTCTAGGATCTCTTACAGGGCATTTTTGAGACCTCAAAACTCCCCTAATGGATAGCAACAGACCCTACCAAGATTGAGAAGATTGTAGCACTAATAGTGCCAACCAACCTCAAACAGTTGAGGAGATTTCTTGGTCATGTGGGCTATTACAAACTATTCATTGCGCACTTTGCCACAAAGGTAGCCCCCTTGCATAAGCTCTTGAGGAAAGATACAAATTTTAAGTGGACTATTGATTGTGATGAAGCATTCTACACTCTAAAGCAATGTCTAATTGAAGCATCCATCTTACAACCTCTTGATTGGACGAAGGAATTCCATATGCACATTAATGCATTTATCAAAGAGTTAGGTGTAGTCTTATGTCAAAAAGGCTCCTTGAAGTTAGACCAATCCATTTACTATATGCAAGTTGAAAGGTAACTAATCAAGAAAGAAACTACACAGTGACGGAGCTTGAATGCCTTGCTATGGTGTTTTCCTTGGAGAAATTATGACAGTACCTATTGTCGATGCACTTCAAATTCTATGTGGACCATCAGGCATTGTCCTTCTTGATGAACAAAGCAGCTAATGTGAAGGGGATAATGATGAGATGGCTCCTTCTATTCTAAGAGTTCAACTTTGAAGTGGTTACCAAGCCTGGTCACTCCAATGTCCTAACTAATCATTTGTCGTGTATCCCCTCAGAGTAATGAAGAGGGAGGGAATGACCTAGACCTCCTTGATGCTTCACTCTTCATGGTTGAAACTGTAACCCCGTAGTATGTAAATATAGCCAACCTCTTGGCTTCTCAATAGTATCCTTTTGGTATCTCCAGCCATGAGAAGCAGAAGCTTCTATTGGAATCAACCCCCTACACCCTATTAGATAGCACTCTGTACAAGGGAGGCAAGGATGAAGTGTTGCGCAGATGTGTTGCACGAGATGAGATCGGGATAGTTCTAAAAGCATGTCTCATGAGACGAGCCTTGTGATGGGTGGCGGACACTTTACAGGAGAAGCAATAGCCAGGAAGGCTTTGCTCGTAGGATACTAGTGGCCTACATTACAAAAGATACGTACGACTACTATAAACGTTGTGATGCTTGTCAATGGATGGGAAAGCCTACCAAAACTAGTGCCATGCTACTACATCCAATCCTTTCCCTAAAACCGTTCAAGAAGTGGTGCATTGACTTCGTTAGCCCCATCGATCTGCCAACCACAAGGAAGCAAAACATATACATTTTGGTCTGTATATAGACTATGGACTAAGTGGTGTGAAGCCAAAGCTTTGAAGCAGGATGATGGCAACAGTGTGGTCTTGTTCATGTACGAGAACATTATCACCGATTTTGGAAGTCCCATAGAGCTAGTAAGTGGTAGAGGTACTCACTTTCTAAACAATATTATGGAAGAGCTAATATCCCAGAGCCAATGGTGAAGTCAAAGTTACCAATCGTATTCTTTCTTCAAACTTGACCAGGATGATTGTTGCACATCGCTATGATTGGGACGATTGACTCACAAAGGCCCTCTAGGCATACAAAACCTCTTATAAAGTTGCTATAAGATAAACATCTTTCTAGCTAATGTACGGCACAGAAGCAGTCTTCCCTATTGAGTTAGAGGTGCCTTCTCTATGAGTGGTTATCCAATAATGCCTAGGTGATGATGAGTCACTACAGCATCATCTTTTATACTTGGAATGTCTGGACGACACTCACATGATGGCCCTATAGTGTATGGAAGTTACCCAGGCTCAATGGAAGGCTTATCACGATAGCTTCATTAAGTATAAGGAATTTAAAGAAGGTGACCTAATCTTAGCTTATGACTCCAGATTTGGCAAGTTCCTAGGAAAACTACAATAGTGTTGGATGGGCCCCTATAAGGTACTTGTTGTCAACCCTAACGGCTCTGTGCAAGTGTAGGCCGTCAATGCTTTTGATTATCCCTTTCTAATTAATGGCTATCAACTAAAGAAGTACTTCCCTCCCCTAGGGATCCTAACGACCATAGTTGATAGTTTCTCTCCTTCTGAGAGGTCGCTCCTTCTTCCTTCTTATGCTGCTATTGATATCCATCATTCTCATCCTGATGAGGTGGACTCATTCTTCTAGCCCCTCACAAACACGTCCCACTCCTACTTTGCTCCTTTCTCATCTAATCCAGCAAAGGTGGCGAGGATGGTTCTAATACATAGTATTTCTATCATTTTCCTCTTGGAATTATACACACACACACACACACACACACACACACACACACACACACACACACACACACACACACACACACGCACACACACACACACATATATATAGAGAGAGAGAGATCATGGGAGAAAAGGACTTCACTCCCTGTCATGGCAACCTATTCTTCGAGAAAAGAATGAAATACACTCGGAAGGAGGAAAAAAATAAAAAAATAGAAAAAAATCCAAAACTATAATAAATTCCATGTTATAATAGGTGCCTCATTTCATGAAAAGGTGGCAAACACCCTTGGAAGAGAAGATGTCTTAAAAAAAGGTGGTAATACCCCACAATCCAACTCAGTTGATTCCTCAATTAATCTCCCAAGATGTAGTTTCGAAGCCGCCTCCCTTGATGCGTTGTATCTTGCAACTTCATTAGTGCATCTAACTCCTACAACAAGTGACATCTCTCAAATACACTCAAAGTTCCAAATCTGTTGGCTACCTCCATGGGTACACCTCTTCATCAACCGATACAAGTTGACATCATCAACCAGATGAAGCCAATCTTCATCGACAATCCCTCAAGTGACATGAGCTTTCATCCTAACCAAATGGGGATGTGAGTATTAGGGATTTCCCTTTGTATTTATCATACAAGTATGAGATAGAGGGTGGGGTGAGTGACCAGTCTTTGCCCTTTGAATCTAAAAGAAAGATGAGATGTATGAATGGAGTATTGCATGTACGAGCTGGGTCTCTCAATGCGTAATGCACAATCAATTCATGTGCACGACACTACAAGGCTCCCTAGCCTTTCTTCTTGCACATACAGACACAGGGTGAGATGCATTGCTGCACCATTAATTGCACACAAGGCATACAACCTTCACACAAGTGGTAGTGAGGATTACATTAATGGGTGTGAGGAACTCGGTTACCCTCCTGTATCTATCAACAGAGCGTCAGGCATATGGGGGGACTGAGTATGATTGATTTCCCTTTCATCACACCTGAGAGGTGAGGATTGAGGGACATTACAATAATTGACATCAATAGGTACGTTTTCATTTTCTTATCCACACATGGGATGGGTCTCCACCATCACTACATGTATATTACTATGTTCAGTACACTGCACTGCAAGGCTCCTTGGCCTTCCTTCTTGCACATATGCCAAATGGATTGGGATGCACTGATGCACCATCAATTGTGCACATTGCAATACTTCTTTTGAACCATCCCTCTTGTCAATTTCTAAACCAAGTATGAGATGCAGGTTTCAATCATTCTTCTTGAGTGATGTGAGCTATGAGGTGAGCGCCTGATCTATCATCCTTCTATGAGTGATTGTCAAGATTGAGCGTTGTATTCTTTGCCACCCATCGACGCAGTTGATCAGGTTTTCATCTACAACACTACCTCCTTGGGTGATGTAGCATGGCCCCTGCCATGCTAGAATTGTGTTGTGGCCAACCTTGGTATCTCCTATGGTGGAAACTTCAACTCCCCAACATGTATCGACGACGATCTACATCAACCAACTGAATGTGCCAAGTGTTTTTTAATCCTACATCTTATGTTCATTTATGTGTATATCATGTCTTAATTGTGGGCACATATGGGTATGGGTCATGTTCAAGTGTTAGGTCCTTGTTGATTCATCAAATTAATTTTCTCATGTCTTAAGTGTGGGGAAGCGCTCCTATGTATCTTGGTTGCATAACACCATGTTCATTGATTCTTATACGATCTCCTATTTTCTTTATGCCCTGTTGAGGTCCCTTCCTCCCCCACACGGTCTATTTTATCTCGTTCTTGCAGTCTTTCTCTTTAACACCATATTGGGGAATATGGGAATTTCCCATAAGTTTGGGACATGTGGTCAAATCTCTAGATTTGTCATAACTTGAACACTATAACTCTAAATTGAGTGCTCCATAGCTCAATAGATTCCATTTTTCAAGTGCTTTCCAATGATAAGTCACATCATATGGTTTTGAGAGACTTATGGGCATGTTATCCGGGTGCCACCTTTTTAGTATTAAAAAAATGGAAATTGGGAGATTCCCAAACTCATTAATATTGTGTTCTTTCCCTTTCAGTTGTTTTATCATTTGGATTATCCTCCATGTGAACACATTCTACATTCATCAAAATTGCAATCTTGCCCTATAGTCTTGATTGTCCCTTTGAATTAGCCATTTTTCTTTTCAGCCCTGAGTTCTGAGCAACGGTTCCTGAGATATTACTTTTTGAAGAATTTTACGCGAATCTGATGTGTTTTCATTCGAACGTACCTTTTTCGCATTGGAGCTATAGTTTGATATCATATCCCTTATCTTCCCCTTTTTTCATACACTTTTTCTTTTTATAGCCCATCTTTTCAATGCACGGATTGGTCGTTATTTATTTTTGCATATTTGTGGGTTTATTTTTGTGTAATTTTTGCATTTTTTTCCATGTGAACATACTATTTTCTCATTGGAAAGGCATTCTATTTGAATAGCCTCAAGCTATTAGTCCCCTTGGATGCCCTTGATATTCTTGCAGATACTTCAGCTCTTAGGCCTTCTCTGCGAAGCCCGTTACCTCACTGGTACTAGTAGAGCAATTGGTGTGTTATTATTCCTCTCTCCCAAACATGGTGCGACATGTGACCAATGGATGGTGTGGGCATGCTTGCATTTGGCGAAGAAGGTGGCCCAAGTTTGGTTGGATGTTTCCCATGGCAATGTAGACACCACTAATCTCATTGAGAGGTTATGGAAATTCATAAAGTACGCGCTCCTTGATGCACAGATCAACAAGGCTACCTTGGATCTACTACACACCTTGGCAATTTAGGGTCACACACCTTCTTACTTATAGTCACAAACTTATTTGACTTTTTCTTCTCCTCTTGAGTTTAATCTCATTACTTGTGATTAAACCATTGAGTCTACACTTAGCAGTATCTCTAGATCTCCTACGACTTCTTTTGTCGTATCTTGTGTATAAAAGCCTAAATCGATAAAGTTATTGGATCTCATTTGTCTTCATAGTATGGATATAAAATTGCATGATATCCACCCCCTCCAAACTTGCACATCCTTCAGCATGTGCCAAACTATCATGCTTCTACAAGTTCAGAGTCCTCATCATTCATCTTAGTTTCATCCTCACCCTCCTCTTTATCACTAGCATGAGTAATACCTTTATTCAGCTTTTGTACCTCATATTCATGAGCCTCACATCTCTTGAATGACCTGCTAATTTTTTGTTATTAATTTTTTAATTGTGTTTTCTTATGCATTTTTGCTCTTTTTTCCATGTGAGTGCACCTTTCTTCCACCAAAATCGTATTCTAATGAGATCGCCTTAGCGAATCATCCTCCAACATTTTTTCTTTTTGTTGCCTCATGTTCCAACTCACGGATTGTTTGGAATTATTTTTTTTTCAGATTTTTGGGTGTGTTTTATCATTTTTTCCATACGAACCACTGCAATTGTCATCAAAACCATGTTTCAACTTGATAGTCCTATCCAATTTGTCAACTTGAACATTTTTTTTTCTTTTTGTTGCATTCCATTCCGACGTTTTGATTTTTTGTTATTAATATCCAATTACGTTTTCAAGTTTTTTTTTTCTTTTTTATCATGTGGCCATGCCCTATTCGCGTCAAAACTGCATTCTGACATGATAGCATGTCTAACACCTCATTACGTTGTCAAAGAGTTTATTGTTCATAATATAAATCATGGGATTCTTATGAACACAGAAGAACTTTACTAGGATTTATATGAGGAATTTGCATACATAACTCAATCATTGTTACCCAACAACCAACTTAGATATCACTTAGTTACATAAGTTATTTTGCATTTGGCATACAATTTTCAGTTGTACCATGTATATTGATAAAAAATTAAGTCTATGGGAACTTACAACTTGATCAGCTGGAAGTAATTGATAGTCTGCAAGCTAAACCACATTGATTCAAGTAGAAAATATAGTTAGAACTCAAGAAAAATGCCAAAAGTCCACTAGCTTCATGAGGGACCTGAAATAATGTGACCTGTAAGTGACCTAAGTAGGTCAAAAAGTTAAGTGGGAGCTGAGCAGGATGCAACCCGCATTTTTTGGCACAAAAAGTGGGTCTGCATGCCTGTAGCAACTGGAGAAGAACTGTGAGCTATGGTGCATGCTCCAAAGCATGCAAACTGAAGGCAAACTGGAGCTGAAGAAGGAGATATAAACAAGAAAGGTGAGAGCTCCTCTTACCCATCCATTTGGTATGACGAAAATGAATGGTATGATAGTCTATGAAGCCCGTCTTGTACCCAAGTACTTGAGTAACTTTGGGGCAAGCAAAGGGGGAGGATTTTGAAGGTGTATGGGCTGAAAAAACCAGTCGTAAACAGGGCAGCCCACTGTTCTTGTTTATTTTGATGAGCAAACAAGTGATCCATGTGGTTGTAATAGAAGAAATTGACATTTTAACATCAGGGCTTTACTCATGAATGATTAGAGGAGCTCATTCTTGAGTTTATGTACACTTTTTGAGCTTGATTATGGACTGGAATTTTCTATTTTAAAATAGGGTTGAAGTTAAATTTATGCTCAATCAATGCATTTCATGAGCTATTGATCTATGTCTTGAATGTACTTGAGTCTACCATCCAAATACTTGTTTCTTGGAGTTGAAATCCGTCCATGTACATGAAATAAAAACCATTTGAGCTTGCATTTGGTATCTACATTTGGATTAAATCTAAGTTTATTTCTTATGTAATGGCTTATTTTTCCCAAATGCATTTGATGTGATCAAGACAAAGTCATTCATTCCATTCATGTATGCTAAAAACACAGAAAAAGCTTGATATCTTCTTCTTCAACTAAGTCATTTCTAAAACCTGAATCTTGTCAAACCCCATTCTTTTCCCCTTCTCCAAACCTTAAATCCCATACTCTTCTTCTGCTCTAAACCCCGATGGTAGACCTTCAACCCCCAACACGACGACAGTGGTGAACCCGACGTGAAGGTCCGCTACGGAAGAAGAAGTACAACGGGAGAATCGCCTTGCAACAGTTGGTTCGTCTGATGCATGAAAGCCAACAACAACAATTGCAATTTCAGCAGTAATTGCAATTGCAACAACAATGGAGACAAGAAGAAGAGCGGAATGATGCCACCGCCATTAAAGCTTTGGAAGTAGTTGGGCAAGAGCTCAAGCAATTTAATGGGCAAAATGTGTTCTCTTTTATCCACCTCTATACTGACAAGATGGTCTTCTTCGGAGTTCCTCATCATGCCTGGAGCCAATATTTTGCCCGTTTGGCCGTGCATGGCCTCCAGGACCGAATTCATGGTCTTTTTCAAAAAGATGCGGGATGGTCCACATTCAAGAAGGCTCTTCGAGAAGATTTTTTTCTTGAAGATTCTGGCCTTATGATGAAGAAAGTTTTCACTGAATGGGTCGAAAGGCCCAATAAGGTTCTAACCGCCCACTGCTCTTCATCGCAAATTTGAAAGCAAATTTGCTCAACTAGATCCTGACGATCAGCAAGGTATGGAAAGCCAGAAGATTGAATTATTTCTAAAGGCTACATATCCTTTCCTTCAAGAGAAGCTAACTGATCGACTTGAAGATCCTGATTTTGAGACGGGATTGAAGACTGCTTGGAGTGATGTCACTAAAGCAGTTAATATGATTGCTCGAAGAGAGCGGTTGCGCCTAAGATGGGGATCTACCTCTGCATCAACTGAATCCATGAAGGAGCATGTTCATGTTTCTCGACCTCCTGTCTCTATGGCCGAGCAACCAAGAAATCCTGTTGTTCCATCTCCAAAGAAGGATGTCATGGACGAGCTAATTAAGAGCATGCGAGATCTCTATCTTAATCTAATATAGATTAATTCCAAGGTGGAAAGACTTGATGTGAAAGTGGAAGAAAGGGGACGGTCAACTGCCCAAAGACCCATACGAGAAGGCCTCAAAAGACGTTGTATCTGGTGTGATAGCCTACAACATGATAAGAGGGAGTGCAGTGCATTCCCTGAAGCTGAAGTGCAAAAATTAGTCTTTTGGAAGGATCGAAAAATTCATGCAACTGAAACTGGGCTTCCTCTTGAGCCAAATTTTGGTAACGGTGGCATGAAGAAAAAACTAGAGGATTTGGCAACAAGAACAGCCTATGCAGTTGTTGATGTAGCAACCTATGGGCTACAAATTGAGCCAACTAATAAAATTGTTAAAACATGTAAAACTGATGCAAAATCTAAAGTGTGGTTGCAAGCCTTAGATCGCATGGAGCAAGGCAAGGCAACCAAAGATGATTTAACTACTGCCAGTCAATGCATCCGAGGAAGAACCGGATGGACCGATCCAGTTGATTCATTTTCAGCTTTTGCTCGGTTAGCTGAAATTAATAATCATGAAGCTATGATAGAAGAAAAGAGAAGAAGAGATGAAGATGTTGCCGGTCCCTCTTCTTCGGGGCCAACTAAACGCATGACAAGAAGTAAACCAGATCAGCAGAAGACTGGTGAAAATCCACCGCCACCAGAGCTTGAAATGGGAGATGTCCCTCAAGCAAAGAAGACAGAAGGAAAAAGAAAAAGCAAACATCCCAGGTACAAGTTGCAGTCTGACATAGAGACTGCAACGGACCTTAAGTAGATCATAGAAGAAAGGATTCTTGGAAGTAGAATTGAATTTACATTAGGTGAAATTCTCAGAATTGCAAAATGAGGATTTCATGATGTAATAATTGATGTAATTAAACGAAAAAGACAATATGTTGGTGAGGAAACTAAAGAATCTGTGCATGCTTTTTTGCAAGCACTTCATATGTTTTTGCAGGATGAAGAGAAGTTGAAAACTCAAGGGATTCGATTGGAGGCAATCAAAGAATTAATTGCAGCCATAGAAGCCAAAGATGAAGACATCTATGAAGCAGAAATTGAAGAAGCTATTGCAGAAAATGTTATGGTGGGGTATTCTCAATCCAAAGTGCAACCCATGCATAAGAAAGAAGCTCATCTTCACAACATGCAAGAAGAAAGTGATGCTCACTTTATTCCTAGTAGTCACTACTCCTGTACCCATTGGGCAAGGGCGACCACCGAAACCGTTGTTAAGATTGGAGAAAAAGAGACTCCATGCATTGCCCTTATAGACCATGGCTCAAAAATTAATGTCATGTCAAGAAGTCTCTACGAGAATGGTGGATGGCCCATTGATGTGGACCCAGGATGGCGCATGAAAGCAGCCAATAACTCCTCTGGAGATCTTTATGCAGCATGCCTTATGTACAAGTTACTATTGGTAATGTAAAATATGAATTTCATTTCTTTGTTCAAGATTCCTGTAGCTATCCTATCATTCTTGGAAAACCTTTTATTTCTGAGTCTCGTTTAGAGACAAAGGCCCTTGATGATGGTTCATCATATGCTCGGATAAGAAGGATAATGACAAAGCTGTCCAATTTTTGACTGTATGTGTAAATCATCACCGGAATAGAGATCAATTGAGAGATCATCCTATTCCTCCTAATGCCCGAGAATTTAAAGGTTTTCGGGTAGCACTGCTATAAGTGGATGCTATGATAGTGCTTCATGTCATTAAAAATTACCACCACATATAAAGGGGGCAATGCCAAAAGCTGACTTGCAGGTTTTTATGCCCAACAGTGTGGGCTGTTATAAACAGTTTTCAGCCATGAATAGGACTGAAAGAAAGCATTTATGTCATGTGGAACAAGAACTGAAGCAAATTGATGTTTTGCCTAAAGATGAAGAAATTTCAGGACTATTTTATGGGCTAATTTATAGTGATACATTGGCTGAAATATATGCAGCTATTCATGTAGAAAATCAAGCTGAAAATCGGTCCATTCAAGTATGTACATTGGATATGTTTGACATAATTCAAGAATTTGCAGATCAAGAAGCTTTTTCCATATGTAGTGAAAGTAGTACATGATAATGCTACTTATGCTTTAGCTGAAATGGATGGAACCATGGTAAAAGTACCAAAAGCCGGTAAACGTATCAAGCTCTTCAAACGGAGAGAATCTTCAACTTATGAGCTTGATGACTTGGATATGAGCCATCTACTTGAAGACAAGCAGGAAGAAGAAGACTTAGAGAATGAAGATGAAGATATGTGAGAAGAAGATCCTCTTTAAACGTGTAATCTTGTGAAATGGCACATGTCGGAGGATGTGCAGGTTAGGAGGGGGTGAATGTCAAAGAGTTTATTGTTCATAATATAAATCATGGGATTCTTATGAACACAGAAGAACTTTACTAGGATTTATATGAGGAATTTGCATACATAACTCAATCATTGTTACCCAACAACCAACTTAGATATCACTTAGTTACATAAGTTATTTTGCATTTGGCATACAATTTTCAGTTGTACCATGTATATTGATAAAAAATTAAGTCTATGGGAACTTACAACTTGATCAGCTGGAAGTAATTGATAGTCTGCAGGCTAAACCACATTGATTCAAGTAGAAAATATGGTTAGAACTCAAGAAAAATGCCAAAAGTCCACTAGCTTCATGAGGGACCTGAAATAATGAACTTAAGTGACCTGTAAGTGACCTAAGTAGGTCAAAAAGTTAAGTGGGAGCTGAGCAGGATGCAACCCGCATTTTTTGGCACAAAAAGTGGGCCTGCATGCCTGTAGCAACTGGAGAAGAACTGTGAGCTATGGTGCATGCTCCAAAGCATACAAACTGAAGGCAAATTAGAGCTGAAGAAGGAGATACAAACAAGAAAGGTGAGAGCTCCTCTTACCCGTCCATTTGGTATGACGAAAATGAATGGTATGACCGTCTATAGAAGGGGGAAACCTGAGAGAAAAGGATTCAGCCTACTCTTATGTACATCTTCTCTCATCTTTTTACATTATTCATGGTCCAATGAAGCCCGTCTTGTACCCAAGTACTTGAGTGACTTTGGGGCAAGCAAAGGGGGAGGATTTTGAAGGTTTATGGGCTATTATGGGCTGAAAAAACCTGTCATAAATAGGGCAGCCCACTGTTCTTGTTCATTTTGATGAGTAAACAAGTGATCCATGTGGTTGTAATAGAAGAAATTGGCATTTTAACATCAGGGCTTTACTCATGAATGATTAGAGGAGCTCATTCTTGAGTTTATGTACACTTTTTGAGCTTGATTATGGGCTGGAATTTTCTGTTTTAAAACAGGCCTGAAGTTAAATTTATGCTCAATCAATGCATTTCATGAGCTATTAATCTATGTCTTGAATGTACTTGAGTCTACCATCCAAATACTTGTTTCTTGGAGTTGAAATCCGTCCATGTACATGAAATAAAAACCATTTGAGCTTGCATTTGGTATCTTCATTTGGATTAAATCTAAGTTTATTTCTTATGTAATGGCTTATTTTTCCCAAATGCATTTAATGTGATCAAGACAGAGTCATTCATTCCATTCATGTATGCTAAAAACACAGAAAAAGCTTGATATCTTCTTCTTCAACTAAGTCATTTCTAAAACCCAAATCTTGTCAAACCCCATTCTTTTCCCCTTCTCCAAACCTTGAATCCCATACTCTTCTTCTGCTCTAAACCCCGGTGGTAGACCTTCAACCCCCAACACGACGACAACGTACATTTTTTCTTCTTCCTACATTTCGTTTTGACTAACAGATTTCTCAAAATTAATTTTTGTGTTATTTTTCATGGACAATTTTTCATATTTTTTCATGTGAACCCCCTATTTCCTATCAAATGTGCCAAACACATCGTCCATGGTATTCCTCCAATCGCCCTACCCAATTTTACTTTTTATAGCATGTTCATTCAGTAACTAGATTTCTTTGAATTAAATTTTTCCATTGAATTTTCTTTTTCTTGCTCCCTGCGTATTGCATGAATGAATGGTTTTCACCTCATAATGCATGCCGGACGTTTGACATGTCTCACGCTCGGTCGTATCAGCTTTTCCCCCCTCTTGTCTAATTCCGTTCATGCAAATTTTTTACCCTGCCCGCGCATATGTGTGGGATGGGGGACTCCGCTCCATTTCTACATTTCACCAACAAAAAAACAAAAAAAAAACAAAAACAAATGCCTCCTTTCTATCGCCCGTAACCACCTCAACCTTCCCTCTCCTTTTCTCTCATTCTCTATCTTCTCTCCTTCTTCTCTCTTCTTCTTTCTTCTCTCTCTATTTAGTTCTCTCTCCCCTAGACCCTCCTTCTCCTTTCCTCTCACCTCCCACCATCCCCCCTCCCTGCGGCTCCTCCCTCCCTACTTCCTCTCCCTTTTTCCCCGCCCTCTCTCTCTCTCTCATCTCCTCCTCATTCTCCCTCTCTTTCCTTGGCCCTTTGCCCCTAGGTGCCTCTCCCTCTACCTATGGGGGTGCCCTCCCCACCCTATCTACCAGTCTTGTCACTCATTTCCGACCTCCCCTGGGTGGCCGCCTCACTACCCTACCACTCGCCTCGCTATTGGTCCAGCCAAAACCCTCGTCCCTCCCACCAACTCCCTTTTTCCCATGGCCCAACCACACACACACACATATATATATTCCACCCCCCCTTCAACGTAACATGTGACCTTCCCCCATCTTGTTCCCAGCCAAAACCCTTGTCCCTCCCACCAACTCCCTTTTTCCCATGGCCCAACCACACACACACACATATATATATTCCACCCCCCCTTCAACGTAACATGTGACCTTCCCCCATCTTCAAACCCACGCAAATAACAAACATTTTTTACATTTCTCTTCTTGCAAAAATATTTCCTCCCTTTGTTTGCACGTTCTATTCATGCTTATGGTCATTCGCGCATGCGGTATGTTCCTGATCCTTTTAGTGGTCATTCATGTGTGAGAATGTGGGTATGGTCTTGTCAACATGGTGGTGGGATGGTGGTGGGATTATTGCTATTCACATGCAATCCACCCCCCTCGAGTACATGCATTCCCATAATTTTTAAATTATGAAAAAATATAAAATTATATTTTAAAATTAAAAAATCATTAAAATTCAATTAAACACCAAAATTTACAAAAAATAGCAAAAGTTTTGAAAAATATTTTGATCATGCATATCAACTCAAAAATATAAATAAAAATAGAAAAACCAATAAAACCTCATAAAAATCCAAAAATTCATAAAAATAGCCAAATTTTTTATCTAAAATTTATTTAAAAATCCACCAAATTTCCATGATCAATTTTCAACTTCTATCTTCTTTTACACACACACACACACACACACACACACACACACACACACACACATACTCAACACATCCAAATATAATTAAATTAAATTAAAATCTAAAAATCTTAAAAAAACCAAACTAAATATAACAAAATACATGTGGTGTTGTGGTATTTTCCCTTATGCTATAAATTTTTAAGCTATCTGGAGTATATTTTGGATTGCATCATGGTCATGATCCTTCCTCATTACATCAATTGATTTTTTTTGTACACATTCAAACCCACTTGCATTCACACCCCCTCTAGGTACCCTGTTTCACACACATATAATTTAATTAAAATGAGCCACCCATTCACGTAGCATGTGCTTCGTGTGCTAAATACATTTTTTTAATTTATAATAAAATGAACCCGTCATCACAAATGCACGTGCTAAAAAGAAAGCACTCCACACATATTAAATTTCTAAAAATGAACATGTGTAGAAAACGTTAAAGCATTGTGAAACTTAATAGTTTTTAATTAATGGATAAAATGAACTATCATTTTCTTTCTAAGGTTTATCACTTCATAAAACTTACCCATTGTTAATTAATTATTGAAATTTACACTCAATTAAATTTTCAATTACTCTCACATTGCACAATTCCCCTTCTAAATTAAGCACTACGTGGGGTGGGTAATGTGAACCCTACCGTGGGGAATCTTTTCATATTGCTCCTCATCAACTTTTCTCAAATGAGGACATTTTAAAGCTTTTACAGAAGCAAACCACGGATGTCTTGGATCCTAAGCAAATCATTACTACTTCAGGAGTTAGTGTGTCCAAGATTTCTAACCCTTTCTAGAAACAGTTGTGCCAATTTCTTCAGGAAAAGTTCATGCCTACCAAAACCCTTTCTAATTGCCTTTCGAAGGAATTGTTTACAGCTTCTCGCATATGTTGATGACGAAGGGTATCACTATTGATTGGAGTTCGTATCTCCTTGCTAAAATGGATTAGCATTTTATCTGAGTCATGAGGGGTGATGTGATTAATGTTAGATTTGGTTCCTACCTTTATGTTTTCTTGACATGTGTTGCCCATGGTGCAAAGGAAATTTTCTCACTACACGATCGGATCCTCCAGTGGTTTCTCCTACTAAAGATCCTAATGTCATCATTAAGGATATTGATCCTTCGTCTTTGGTCATTCATAGGAAACGTCTTAAGCGAGTGACTAAATTAGTATCAGTTTTCACTCCTTTAGTTCAAGTTCCCATCCAATCTTGCAGTACGTTGTGTGCGTGATTTCCTTAAAATGCCCAATCTTTTCAAAGCACATAGAGATGGTACTTTGGATATTTTAATTCCTTCTGTGCAACATCTGGTGACAGGAGATGCAATTCCATTTCTGTGCAAATAAATTCAAATATCTATTGAACTCTCAATTATTACTACCTTGTATTCAGCAACTCAATTTTTTTTTAATGAGGAGGTTCAACATTCCAAGGAGGAGTTGAACAAGGCTAATATTGAGCTAGCCTTTGCCACATAGAAAATCTTCTAACCTTTGTACACAGATGGGGCAATAGGCTAAGGTCATTGATGCTCTCTAGAAAGCAGAGATATCTATTTTGCAAGCTCAATTGGTAGATACCAAATCTAAAGTGGTTATTGTGACTGAGGAGAGGGATAGGTTGTTTAAGGAAGCCCAAGAGTCGAAAGATTTGATAGCTATCCAAACAAAAGAGCTCAAATCATCCAACACTATCATAGACCAAAATAATACTCAAATTCAACAACTTAAGAAACAATTGGCTCAGTCTCGTTCTACTTCACAAAGTCCTCCCTATGCAGCCAGTTCCTTCCTTATCCCCTACAGATTTAGCCATTTTTCAAAAAAATATGACATTATGTCCTTTACTCCAAGCCAAGATGAAAAGGCTTCAGTCAAGAATGGATTTGTTTTTAGTAGTTCCAAGATTTTATTCCTTCTTATCACTCCTTTGTGCACTATCAGGAACATAAGCTCAGGGGGGTCACAATGTATAAAAATGTGTGTAACGTGAGTTCAAAAAAAGGGAATATAAAAATACATAGGCGTATAGATGTATATTTATAGAAAGAAATATTTTAAAAGTAATAAATCTATTCACAAAAGGGGTCTTTATATTGAATATGTAAAGTTTTTACAAAAGGGTATTATAAAATCATAAACTAGCTTGGATCTTTAACAAAAGGGTATGATGAACCTCAACAAGTAAACATAGTATTCCTAATCTCTCTCTCTCTCTCTCTCTCTCTCTCTCTCTCTCTCTCTCTCTCTCTCTCTCTCTCTCTCTCTCTCTCTCTCTCTCTCTCTCTCTCTCTCTCTCTCTCTCTCTCTCTCTCTCTCTCTCTCTCTCTCTCTCTCTCTCTCTCTCTCTCTCTCTCTCTCTCTCTCTCTCTCTCTCTCTCTCTCTCTCTCTCTCTCTCTCTCTCTCATACAACAAGTGGAGGATGAGTGAAAAGACCTAACATTGAAGAGACATTCTCTAAAGTGGTCAAGCACTTGGACTTAGATTTTGTAAAGCCAACCCAAAAGAAGAGAAAGAGTGATTGTTACATTATTTTGTGGAGCTGCATGAGAGATGCATGCTCTCTCTCTCTCCCTCTCTCTCTCTCACAAAGATGTGAAAAAGATGGACTAAATCTTCCTTCTTCTATTAGAAGGTAATCAAAAGCAATGGACACATTCAAGACTAAAGTATTCTCTGAAGGAAACTATCAAGATTGTTTATACTTATTTTATTATGAGTTTTATTATTAATAGATAGATTGTGCATGTAGCGTGATGGTTTGATTTGTCTTCTTTTTCTTATTTCTTTATATCTTCTGTGTGTGTGTGTGTGTGTGTGTGTGTGTGTGTGTGTGTGTGTGTGTGTGTGTGTGTGTGTGTGTGTGTGTGTGTGTGTGTGTGTGTGTGTGTGTGTGTGTGTGTGTGTGTGTGTGTGTGTGTGTGTGTGTGTGTGTGTGTGTGTGTGTGTGTGTGTGTGTGTGTGTGTGTGTGTGTGTGTGTGTGTGTGTGTGTGTGTGTGTGTGTGTGTGTGTGTGTGTGTGTGTGTGTGTGTGTGTGTGTGTGTGTGTGTGTGTGTGTGTGTGTGTGTGTGTGTGTGTGTGTGTGAAACTAGGCTCAAAGGAGTATGCCCATGAATAGCTGATGGCATTGTTTTCTCTTGGTATAAAAGAGTAATTTTGAGAACACTCCAATTTAAGATTCAAGGGACACATAATTAGCAAGTAGCTATGTAAGTTTTAGTAATGACAGGATTTTGTAACACATGCCTTCAAAAGTGACATTACCCTACTATCATAAGGCACAGGTTAAGCTTCCTAATAATAAATATTGTAAAAACCTTGTGTTTTGTCTTTATCTTTAACATAACATGCACTTTCTTCATACATGTACATACATATACATATACATAAATGCACTTTCTTTATATATGTACATATATATACATGTACACACATATGTACATCCATACATATATGCATGCATGTGCATGCACACACATACATGCACACACACACAAAGAGAAGTTAATTCAGATAATGTAATAAAAAAGAGTTTGAAAATAGCTCTTCCATGAGAGTGAGTCGAGATGATAGGAAACCTCATGGGGTGAGAGATCGTGAGAAAACTTGACTTGAGGGAGCGCATGATTGATATGCGTCATTCCGATAGACTCGGCATGTAGGTGAAGTGGATCTACAAAGATTAAGGATTTGAACTTCTTTTGTAATTTTTCATGCTTATTGTCCCCATCTTGAAAGAGATAGTATTCTCATTACCCAACTCTACATCTAAGTCAAACAAGTGTTTTAGCTTGAGGAACAATTGAGGCTCAATATGAGGGATTTTGTAGCTTGATTTGGTTGCATTTGGGTAGCCATTAGTAGCTAAAATTAAGTTAGACTACTTGCTTTTGGAATGCTCAGGAGGAAGTTTTACTCAATGTATTCGATGTATGCAAGCTTAGGGGTAGCTTGTTCTTCTTAAATGGAGGGTCAAACCCTACTCATAAACTAGGGGGCGGACTTGATATCTTGAAGCAAGGAGTCTACTTGTGTGTGTTAATAGAGAAGAAGAAAGAGATACAAAGTTGATGTTTTGGTGACATCATGATATCTATGGGTTGTATTTTTAGTATGTAAGACCTATTGCAACTATTATGCCTTCTTCATCCACTTCCAAAAATGCATTATTTGAGATTAAAAAACTAGATGTCTTACTAGAAAGAGTAAATCCATAATTTATTAGTTCAGAAGAAGCAAGTAAAAGTAATCAAATGCAATGGTGTCAAGCTTGAGGGCATGAATGATGATGCATGGAAAGAAATGGATGACTTGGCATGTTTCACTATGACGTTGAAACTCTCAAAGTTCATGTATTTTAATGTAAAAGACATGCATTGCCAAGACTTTGAACTTAGTCCATTGCTACATGCACTCACTAGACATTTGCTAGTTACCTCACTCTTCACATGGCAATTCACGATCAAGAAGATCAAATTGGACTATATTACCATTGACAATTCAGGTTTTCTTGTGGAGTGACTAGTTGTCCAAGTGAAGTCAAGTATGTATAATGGCATGTGGGACCTCTCATGAATTTGAGATTTGTTGGTCAAAGTCGTATTGTGTGGCACAACTCTATGTGCAAGGTTTGTAACTTCAAGTTGAAAGTGCAAGTGTCTTACAAGATTGGGCATTCAACAACACCATTAATTATGTTATGCTAAACATGACCATAATCATCCCATGGTGAAGATTGTCCATTCAAGAGAACCATATGCCATATGGCATATTTATAATCATGTTGCGTTAAACAAGACCATAATTATCTCATCATCCATGATGAAGGTTTACGATCACGAGGGAGCAAGACTAGTGCGCAGTGCGCACGCTATTTGCATGCTTCGAGCAAGCGAGACTAAGAGGCACACACACACACACGTGACGCACACACACTCTCTCTCTCTCTCTCTCTCTCTCTCTCTCTCTCTCTCTCTCTCTCTCTCTCTCTCTCTCTCTCTCTCTCTCTCTCTCTCTCTCTCTCTCTATGTGTGTGTGTGTGTGTGTGTGTGTGTGTGTGTGTGTGTGTGTGTGTGTGTGTGTGTGTGTGTGTGTGTGTGTGTGTGTGTGTGTGTGTGTGTGTGTGTGTGTGTGTGTGTGTGTGTGTGTGTGTGTGTGTGTGTGTGTGTGTGTGTGTGTGTGTGTGTGTGTGTGTGTGTGTGTGTGTGTGTGTGTGTGTGTGTGTGTGTGTGTGTGTGTGTGTGTGTGTGTGTGTGTGTGTGTGTGTGTGTGTGTGTGTGTGTGTGTGTGTGTGTGTGTGTGTGTGTGTGTGTGTGTGTGTGTGTGGACCCAATGACTTGACGAATAGCCTTACAAACGCAGTAATAATGGCTACTTATGTGTCCCCCATGTTTGACATTTTCAAGACTTGCAACAACATATCTGCTACGATCGCAACATTGGATCATGGGTCAAGTTTATTGATCACCATAAAGCGCGTATTGAATAGCCTGAATTCCCTCTTTCCCTATTTATTATGTATACTCCCATTCATCAAAATAGGTTTTTGGAGTTTGAGTATATGCATGAATAGGGAAGGAGGTTCCACTCGTCTTGTGTTTCCAGCATCAGAAAACCCCATTAGTTAAACATTCATGGAGCCATAGCTTCAGCTACGAAGCCCTAGCCCCTGGCCTCCTTGTTCCAACATCAACAAACTTATCAGCGTGAACATTCATGGAGCCACATCCATCCACGGAGCATAGCTTCAGCTTGATCATCCATGGAGCCATAAACCCTTGACCTCAATTGCACATGCCCCTTGCCTGATCGTGCCTCCCCAACACCAAAATTCAGTCATGCATGAACCCAAGTTTGTCATGAAGTGCTGCTACCTTGTGAACGACTCGAGGCCCTTCGTCTTTTGCCATGGCTTATTCTCCTTTTTCCATTTGAGTGGTCATTGTGGTGGTAGACTTCATATTGGCCATCAGGGTTGTGAGTGCTTATGAGAGGGTAGGCTACATAATTGTATATAAACAACATATCTGGAAGACATGCCATTCAAAAATTCACTATGGTTGGCTTCTCGGGCTCAGAGTTGTGGCATTTCTTTACTATTTGTCTATCCTAATATATGACGTTGTTCTCTAGGGACCCTTTATTTTTTAGCACTATACACAGTACGTCACTGTTCTATACATGCCTTTGATGACATAATCATCCTCATTCTCAAATTCACAGAATCTATATCATGATTTGACTTTTGATAAGCTTACTGTTTTTTAAATGGTTTCTACAGATGGAGTTTCACTCTTCTTATTGTCTATTTTGGGATATTGCTCTCCATCACCCTTTATGCAATATCTATTAGCATTACCTCTCAGCGAGTTTGTTATTTTGCAAGCTTTCAATTTCGTGCTTTTGTAATTGAAATTGATTTTTTGAGCTACTTCAAGCTTGCAACAAGACATATACTATCTAGAATTGAGGAAGCTACGATACAGAATTCTAGAAATTTTCCAAGATTTCTACACACAAAACTTCTGCATCACCCAAAAAGAGTGCAATATCTAGAAAGAGTATGGGAAACCTTCCTCTAGTGAGCAATGGAGAACTTCTGTATCTCCCAAAAAGAGTACAATATCTAGAAACTTTCCAAGATTCCTACACCCTAATCTTCTTGCAATAAAAAAGGACATGCTACACCCTATTGATGTGAGCATGATGATGAGTGGGCCAGAATAATGAATGATTTGTGCTTATTTTTGGGCTTTCCACATGATAGGGAATATCTTACATGATTGCCCTAACACTATTAGTGATATATCACTTGTTTTTGCACAATGTTTGTGTGTGTGACATCATGATTGTAAAACCATATCCATTGTGCAATGGTATTGTCCTTATAGGCTCTCTCAGACCAAAAGCATGGTGCGACTAGCCCCATTTTCCAACTTTGTAACTTGTTGCTACAACTCTTTCTACCCTCCATACCAAAATATTTTCTCACACAGTTAGGTGGCATCCTTCGTAAAGCCCACTCCTCCTATGCCACTTCTACCTCTTCTACTACATAAGCCGATGTTCTTGCATTTGGCACATTTACTTCACTTACCAAGGGCTTGATTGTTATCTCTTCATTATCCTTAGAAACTTGAATATATATCTCTTCCAACTCACCATCATCAAATTGTATACTTCGTGGCCTACCCCTATTTTTCCATTGCCTTGACTCAATCACACATCCTAGCTTGTGGGAACTTGCAGTTGCTCCACTTCCCTTCTTTTTTCTATGTAGAGTCTCCCTATCACCTTGCATTATGGGCTTCTCATACAAAGGACTACCAGCTACAACATCTTGCAATGCACACGTAACAAAGGTAGGATTTGGGGATTTCTTTTTGCTAGCATTTTCCATCAAAGAGTCCATTGAAGGCCCATATCCAATATACCTACTCGTGATATAGCCCAACCTCTTTGCACAATGGATATATGCATTCAAAACATCACTAACACATGCATCATAGCCTAATATATTTCGTTTTCCACCTTCGCCTGCTAACCAACTAGCATGGATGCTTTCTAACAAGTTTATGCTTGGAATCTGAGCATGTTTCGAGGGACTTTTGTTATCCTATAGAGTCAAATCCAAGAATAAAGTTAGTAGCTCTCTCCATTAGTGCATTGTGTAGCAATTCTTTTAATGAGCTAAGGAAAACCTCAGACGTACATGAGATTCAATTCCTCCCCAATGGGCAATTCTTTGCTGCTACCATTTTAACCACATATCCAAAGACTTAATGTTATCCTTGTTTACATTTTGTGCCCATCAATCTCGGATAGCAGAGGTGTGAAGCGATGCTTGTTGACTTGTTGTTGCTAGCCTCCATGTTCACACGTTTCAATGTGATGCATTTGTTTATCTATGGTGACTAAATTCTTGGTATGCCTTTGTAAACTTTGCTCCCAATGAAAAAGACAAGAGCGCTCTCTCCCTTCCATTATGTTATGCGATCCTCCACTGTAACCTTTACTGCCAACCAATTTGCACTTGCCTCATCGGACATGAATCCATCAAAGTCAGGAGGATCGTGACCACATCGAACCATGACAAAATTTAATTTTTTCCAAAACAAGATTTGAGACTCTTCATCCTCCCATTTAAATTCACATATTGCAACCACCTGCAATACTCTCATGCTAGTTAATGATTGATACATTAGCATAGTATTTGCTAGCAACAATTCAATTTTAATGTAAGCTATAATAATGTTACCACATACCAAGGATCATAAATAGAACAAGACATTGTTTCCCATCTATCAACCCTATGGGTGTGATCGAAGTGCACCCATGCACTTCATAGATCTTCGATTCATGTTTGCCTCATACGATTCACTAAGTGCACCCCTAATGATGGTCCCTTAGTGGACATTTTAAACAAGAAGCACTTCTCATTGGCATCATCTTACCCAAGAAATCTACTTCCATGGAAAAATGGAAAGACACAATGCCTTTGCAAAAGAAGTATGTTGTCATACCCATCACCAATGACCTAAACTTGATTAGCTCTCTCTTGTGAAACAATAATGAACCTGTGTGTTTGCTAGATGGTTATTTCAAATGTAAGGCATACAACATTAGTACAAAGTAATGATACAAAAGCTTACCCTTTATTCTGCACTAGTGGCATCATTTCTTCTAAAAAATGATTAAGATCCACCTCAGTCACCTTTGGTTTATCTTCTTTTGTCAAAGATTCAAACAACATCTATCAAGCAACTAGCATTTGTATTTTTCATGGGCCTCCCTTTTTTATTTTTTAGGACTATGCTGACAAGGCTCAATACCTTTTCATTGGTTGCCCTCTTTGTGCCTTGTTGAACATCTTGGGCATGCTCCCCAACATGGATCACCAACTGTGTCATTGTAGGGTCCAATGGCAACACATAATAGATTGAGCATCTACAAATGGCTATACAACTAACAACCTTTTGACAATAGTGACGTGTTATCTTGGAGTTTCTCTCACTCGCAAGATAGTCCATGCTCACCTGTCTGTCTAAATGACCATGGGAAAAAATATCATTGTATCTTCTCTCGGTGATGTAGTAAGGACAAGTTACCCTGGGACATTGAAGACAATAGCTCAAACACACAGTGCACTCTATTACCATATTTGTTTGTGAGGGCCACGATCAAAGGTGACCATCATATTTCTATTCCATACCCATCATTCATTTCTTACTGTGTGTAGCTGGAAGCTCAAAAGCAATCATACCATTATACTCAGTTGGCAGCTCATCCACCTTTTGCAGAGATCCACAAAGTGCTAGTAAATTTTTCAATCTACCTGGCCTAGCTTTCTCCTCAATGAAGGCCACAATGGAAATGTGGATAAGTAAAGTGCAAAGGAAAAAGGGTGTCATAGAGGAAGTCTCAAGAGGGTTTGAATAACGTAAAAGTTGTAGTGGGTGGCTGTCATTGTAACTTGAGAAGACTAATTAATGAATTAGCAGAATCTTTAAATTTTAAGAGCCACAGAAGGACTATCCATTTATGACACATCATAGAGAACGTTTAGTAGTGATGGCTCAATATCTCTAAAACATCATTAGATTGAGTGAGAGACTTGCATGAGAGATGTTTAAACAATGACACAAAAGGACATTTGGGCTATTTCCTGGAACATTTTACACACACATTAGTATGACCCTCCAGGCCTAGTAATATAATCTCCAGAGTCACCGCCAGCTACCTTGGTAGTAAGAGCCCGATATAATCCTACTTAAAAACATTGCCTTGCTAAAAAAGACGTCTTTCAACATGAACTCTTGATTTTTTCAATGTCTTACTCTCACTCTCACTCTCACAAACCTTTGTGTCTCTCCCCCCTCTCTCTCTCTCTCAAACCTTGATTGATGCAAGCCAAGAGACACACACACACACACTCTCTCTCTCTCTCTCTCTCTCTCTCTCTCTCTCTCTCTCTCTCTCTCTCTCTCTCTCTCTCTCTCTCTCTCTCTCTCTCTCTCTCTCTCTCTCTCTCTCTCTCTCTCTCTCTCTCTCTCTCTCTCTCTCTCTCTCTCTCTCTCTCTCTCTCTCTCTCTCTCTCTCTCTCTCTCTCTCTCTCTCTCTCTCTCTCTCTCTCTCTCTCTCTCTCTCTCTCTCTCTCTCTCTCAACTTTTGTGTACGTCTTTCTCTCTCACTCAAGATCATTGGGTCATTGAGCCACAAGTCATCAACCTCAAGATTGCAAAATAGTCAAGTCAACTGTGCACATGCAGATCATAGGGGAGGTGTATAGGTGAACTCACTAAGGTTCTTATCGTTTGCATATGCTTCCTACCTACACTAAGAAAAAAAGGGAGCAACAGCCCCCCCATCATTTGCGTGCACATGGAGGATGGGGGGCTGTCAACCTCCCTTTTTTGCACATTATGATCATATAACCATTTTAGGTGAGACAATTGGTGCATAGGCCAAGATACGAGGAGAGTGTGTGTGTGTGTATGTATGTGTGTGTATGCACATGTGAGTAGACTTGTTTTGCTATGGAGGATAGACTCCATTGTAAAATAGTGAGGATAGAGTCTTTTGTGTAACAGAGAAATGTATAAGAGTAGGCATGATTGGGTGTAGTCACTTATTAAAGGCTTTAAATATACTCTTTCCCTTTGTAGCATTAACTCCACCCTGGCCTATATTACTCCAAATAGCAATATCTAGTTGCAAGCATCAACCCACATGCACATGTCCTAGGTTTAAAGGAAGTTCAAGGTAGCATTAGCTTTCTATTAAAAAAATAAATGTTGCATTAGCTTTCTATAAAAAATAATTGTTCAAGGATGACCGAATGAATTTGGAGGTTGCAAATTGGATGAATTTCAAGACGTGACATCAATTGAATGAATTTTGACCTAGATGAATTGCCAACCATAATATCAATTAGTCAAATTTGAATCTAGAGATCTTTAACTAGAATAAGTCAATATGAATCACAATTAGTGAATCTAGAGATCTTTAACTAGATGAATTTTCCATTAGACAAATTTGGGTGAAGTTTATATTAAATTGACCATAGGAGCCGCCAAATCGTCTCTGCACGGACGCAGACCAGAAGTGAGCTCATCTCCTGGCACTCATCAGGCATTCCTATGTTTCACTCTGGCCATTCCAGGTCATTCATGCTTTTAACTCTGGTCATCACATTGCAAGTTTGATCCGATCATAGGCTAATGGGTGCACATTGGTCAATATGGCTGATGGTCAATACAACCGATGGTCAATACAGCTTTCAATGCACCATACGGCCATCAATACGATTGATGGTCAATACCGCTGATGATGGTCATTGATAACCCGGCCATCAATATGGTTGATGGTCAATACGGCTGATGATGGTCAATGAGGCTATCAATGCACCATACGGCAAGATTTCCCCTTATCAATGCGGCTGTGGATTGAGAGGCGTCTCTCTCAACACACCATACACAACCTATAGCAAGTCTAATATAGGGATGCGCCATGGCTTGCGATATAGGTAGGAGGCACCATGGCTTGCGATATGCAAATGCGCATTGATGTAGGCAACTCCTGATATGATGGAGTCCTCTTGATTTACCAAACCTTGAATTAACTCGAATGAAAGTTTGCTTTGTCTACTTTCCTTGTCCAACATGAGTTTGATGTTGCTTTTTCTCTATAATTAGCATCTAAAGGCCACATTAGTAGCTTCACAATGATAAAAAAGAACATGCTTTCACACAACATAGTTTTTGGATGCTGCATGACCAGCAGGCTAGGCATTCCATAATATGACAACATGGTTAATACTCTTGTTTCCCACTTAATCTTGGGTATAGGACACCTTTGGTCATCACATCACTAGTTATAGGAGAAACCTAGTTATTCTTTTGTTTAACATCATGAGTTTCATCCGATTAGAGTGCATCTACTATGTGGCATAGATTCATCACAGAGTAGCAAAGAAAATAATCGTGCAGAAAATCTTTACTTCATGTGCATAAACAAGAAAAGGCTTTTTCCTAGCTTATGCATAAGCTACTTTAGCTACATGTTCACATGCATTAGGCATAGTAGCAGCACAAGCACAAACGCATAGTCACAGGGACATATAGGCACACATAGATATGCACCAAAACACACACGCATAAAGATACATATAGAAGCACATTATGGTCACTGACTTGTACATATTTATATATAAAGCCTCAATGTACGTATAAACACACTCATACATACATACATATGTGTGTGTGTGTACATATGTGCGTGTGTGTGTGTGTGTGTGTGTGTGTGTGTGTGTGTGTGTGTGTGTGTGTGTGTGTGTGTGTGTGTGTGTGTGTGTGTGTGTGTGTGTGTGTGTGTGTGTGTGTGTGTGTGTGTGTGTGTGTGTGTGTGTGTGTGTGTGTGTGTGTGTGTGTGTGTGTGTGTGTGTGTGTGTGTGTGTGTGTGTGTGTGTGTGTGTGTGTGTGTGTGTGTGTGTGTGTGTGTGTGTGTGTGTGTGTGTGTGTGTGTGTGTGTGTGTGTGTGTGTGTGTGTGTGTGTGTGTGTGTGTGTGTGTGTGTGTGTGTGTGTGTGTGTGTGTGTGTGTGTGTGTGTGTGTGTGTGTGTGTGTGTGTGTGTGTGTGTGTGTGTGTGTGTGTGTGTGTGTGTGTGTGTAAACCACTCGCACTTTCTATACCCAAGAGGCCATAAAGCATAACATAAATACATAAACACATATGGGTCTATAGACTCTCCTCATTCTCACCTATCATATTCTTTAGGAACTATGCTCATCTCTTACCCTCTCAGCTCTCAATGATATTATTGGAAGAGAAAAAATCCCAAGCTTGATAGTAGGCCCATTCCCAGGGCTCAATGTTCACATAGAAAAGATAAGTGCACATATCCTAGGTTTTACTACTTATGATGCCCAATCTAGGATATTGCAAGGTCTTTGTCCAAGGTGCACATATCCTAGGTTTTAGTACCAAATGAAGCTACTTATGATGCCCAAGATACTTAGACAAAGACTAATTCGGGCTTCTAACGTTGTTCTTTTTTTGTAGGATAATAGGCAACCTTGTATTGGACCTTGTCCCAAGATGTGCATGTGATAAGTTGCTTGATGGAGACAAAGATGGGAGATGTGTATCCACAAGAGAGAAGGTGAATCTTAGCATTATTGTGTATGTCTATATGGAATTGTTGTGTCATTTTGTCATAGTAATCATCAAGTCAGCATGAAGCTACATTTGGGATGTGCTCCGAGATAAATCATGGGCGAGGAAGCATCATCATATGTGAGACCTTTGGACACTCCTCCAAAGAAAAAATGATGTAATCCAAAAATATGTGTATTCATTGACAATGAAGCACAAGTAGATGGGGACTCCAATACCATTGGCGAGATTGCTAAGCAGACAGGTAGTTACTTATATGTTCATTTCATTTATATGTCATTGTTGCTTGTTACTCATGGATGTTTATCGTTATATATATAATTTCTTTGCTGCTTTTTTTTTAATTGTTGTTTATTAACATCTGTGTTTATAGAGACCAATGTGCACCATGAGGGCCTGGATGATAATGAAAAGATGAGTTGTGATAATGCTCAAGGGGAGGCTCAAGATGGAAAACAACAAAAGCACTCGAGGCACCTAGGTAAGCAAGTCTCTCTAGGATTGATGAAGGATGTACTCAGCCAGTTTTATGTCAAGAAGAGGACATTGCCTCCTACCGTGCCTCTTTGTAGATTGGTAGCTCATGAGGTAGTCAGATTTGCCACAGACGATGCTCAGTGGTTGATTCCTTCCTTTGATTCTACTGGTTATCTAGAGACTATGGGACACTTCACTGTGTCATTGCAGGTCCCAAAGGGGAGATCATACCTGTGTCAGTTGCAGGTCCCAAAGGGGAGATCATACCTGTGAAAGCCAACAATCTAGATGACTGGGGTCCAATTTGGCATCAAAGAAGTGAGGAGTTTGAGATGGCTCTTGAGAGAGAATGGCAAGATCTTAGGGGCAAGAAGTTCCTAGTTTGGGATGGAAACCATGGGCTAAAAACATGGTGGAGACGCATCAAAGAAAGTAAGTAATCATTATACTTTGTCCATTATACATGTAGGCATTGAATACATGTATTCTATTCTTATGTTATTTGATTTTCAATTATAGAGTACTCTGATAATGCTCAATTTCATATTTGTGTATGGTGTCAATTCATTCAGGTGCCAAAGGAGAAGGAAGTAGAGCTACTACTTGCATTGGATACCACCAATACGTAAGCCTTCTTCCTTAAAGTGAGCTTCTCATTATCATATTTATGATTACATTATCATATTATGCTTATTTTTGTTTCCAATAGTATTTCTAGGGCGCATGTTACTCCAAATATTGCTCATGAGGTGTACGTGTTCCAAATGTTTAGTCTTGCAAACAAAGAATCCATTCTAGATAGATTGAGTTCAGACATGAGGAAGTGGGCTAAGGTTGAGATGAGTATAGAGGGAAGGAATCATCATGGTGCCGCTCCATGGTATAACTCTCCTTGCAATTTAATATCTCAGCTTGTATGGAAGGTGCTTTTCTATCTCTAGCTCTCTTGTATGGAATGTGCTTTTCTATCTCTCGCTATAATTTTATTTTTGTTTTGGCATGATAGGATGAATTCCATGCCTTTATCTCAAAAGAAACTACAAAGGTTGAGGATCTTGGTATAGATGAGGCAGAGAGAAAGAAACAATTAGATAAGTCTATAAGAGCCAAAGAGGAGCGTCTCAAAGATAGGGGTTACAAGTACTTATGCATTGCCAATTCCCAAAATGGTGATGATTTCTTTAAGTTGTTATTTAGCCTAAGGTGGGATGATACGAACATGCTCAAAATCACAAGAGACAAGTTGCATTGTCTTACAAGTCCAAAAATTTCTCCAAAAATGTAATTTGTATTTATAAAGAAAGTTGTGTGCATGTTGCCTTTTTCCTTCAATGCTTTCTATTCATGCATGTTGTTGTGCAACATAGGAAAAAAATATTACTACATCTTATGAGTCTTAGAAGTATAAAGATCCCCAATACCCTCACTTTGGTGATTACAAGCTCTTTGGGGTCTACATGAAGAAAGAGACATATTGGGCTCATTTACATTTGGAGGCCATGCTACATATCCAAAGGATGCAAGTAGAAGGTCTACAATTGCCAGACTCATTTGAGGAGTTCTTCAAATTTAGCTTGAAGAATCATGTCATGAAAGTTGACACAACACAATATGTCCGTATTGCGTTCTTGAGCTTTTTCTTAATGTACATGTCAATATTAAGTTTTTGTAAAATGCTTGTAGGCTTTTGCATGTCTCTTGGATGAAGTGAAGTCTTCAAACCCTACACAAAAGATGCCAGAGCTTGTGCATTCATCCAAGCATGTGATTTATAGTTTTATTATTATTGTTGTACATGAGGAGTAATCATTTCTTCTCTTATGGTAAGTGCTTTAATCATTATGGAGTTATTTGGATCTAGAATGTTGCAGATGGATACTACAGTGTGTAGAAGAGAAGACATTAGATGCAGCTCCAGAATTCACAAGAGAGTGGATTGATATTCATGATGAGAATACCATGTTATGTGAGAGGAACTTGACGGCATGGGAGGCAAATGTTTGTCCTTGGCGGCTCAATTACCCTATGGGAGATATCCCCAAGCAAGAGAAAGATCTACATAAGAGTAAGTACTTCAACCCATGTAAAGCGCCTTGTTGCTTTTGCAGAATTGCTTTTTACGCTCATGCATGAGGGTTTAAAGGTTGAATCATGCTTGTCGAGTTCATGGAAAAGGTTCCTACTCGTGATTCACTTGCCACGCCCATTGCTACAAATGAGTAAGAAATTACAGGTACTGAGGGTGCAGAAGGAAGTACTCAAGCCATCAAAGCTTGCAAAGATACTACACAAGCCCCCCCAAGGTACTCATGATAATGTGCAGGCTACTCAAGCTACCATTGGGGCCACTACTACACCTCTTACTAGCCTCATTGACAAGAGAGAAAAATGTCTTATGAGCCAACCAAACACCTCCAATATCCACAAAGAATAAATGTGACACAATCATCTATGGCACCCACCACCTCCTTTTGGAAGGGATGAGAGGATCGAAAGACCATGCACGAGCTATGGCGGAGAGCAAGAGCAAGAAAAGAGAGAGAGAGACAAATGGGAACTCCAACAGTCACAATGTGTGACCGGGCCTTCCTTTATTCACTAGTCACTGAAAGAATAAAGAATAAGTGTGACGGTGACGGGCGCCCGCCACCTGCAGTGTGCAGTGGCAGGTACTGTCAGTGTAGTAATACATGGGGTGGCACGGCGGAGGCGCCTTTACCCCAACAACCTCCCACTTAAAGGCGAATCTGCCCCAGTGAGAGAGAAAAGAAAAGAAAAGACAGTACAAATGTACATAGGTACAAGGGATGAGGAAAGGAAACATCTCATCCAATGCCCATCAATCTCCTAAGGAAGACAAAGCGCTCAGTAGTGAGGCTTTTCGTGAGCAGATCTGCAGGATTGATGTCAGTGGAGATCTTGACAAGGTCAACAGACCTGTCTTCCAGGACACCCCGAATAAAGTGATATATTACCTCAATATGTTTCTTCTTCGCATGGAAGACCGGATTCTTAGCCAACTGAATGGCACTCATAGAATCCGAATGCAGTGTAGGAACAGCATCAATCCCAAGGTCAGAAACAAGATGGCCTAGCCAAATAGCCTCCTTGCAAGCCTCAGTGGCTGCAATATACTCGGCCTCAGTGGTAGACAAATCCGTACACTTCTGCACCCTAGACATCCAAGAAACAGCCCCTCCAGCATAAGTGAACACATAGCCAGAAGTGGACTTCCTACTATCTACATGTCCTGTATAGTCGGAGTCAGTGTAACCCACGACCCTTGTATCCTGGCTGCCATAGTATATAGACATATCTGCAGTACCCTTCAGGTACCTCATGATACCTTTCACGACATCCCAATGCTTCATGCCAAGTGTAGCCATATAACGCGCCACAACACCAACTGTATGCGCAATATCTGGACGAGTAGCTATCATGGCATACATGAGACGGCCCATTGCTGATGCATAAGGGATCTTGGCCATCTCGGCCCTCTGCTCATCTGTCTGCGGACAATCGGCCTGTGAAACCCTCACATGAGAAGGCAAAGGACAGTCCGCAGGCTTCATGTCCTGCATGCGGAAGCGCTCGAGGACTTTATGGATGTACTCCCGCTATGAGAGATACAAAAGCCCCTGATGCCTATCACGCTTAATGCGCATCCCAAGAATATGTGAAGTCTGTCCCAGATCCTTCATCTCAAAGCTCTTCTTGAGCTGAGCTTTTAGAGCATCAAGCTCTGCATGAGCTTTCCCTGCTATCAACATGTCATCAACATAGAGAACCAAAATCAGTAAACTGCCATCACGGGCTTTCTTCTGTAAAGACACGGATCCATAGCACTCCTGATGTAGCCTTGTGACTGCATAAAGGCATCAAACTTATAATACCATTCCCTAGGTGCCTGCTTCAAGCCATAAAGACTCTTCTTCAATTTGCACACTAGGTGCTCCCTGCCATGTTTTGCAAAGCCCTTAGGCTGCTCCATATAGATCTCGTCATGCAAATCCCCATGCAAGAATGCAATCTTAACATCCATCTGATAAAGATCCAAGTCAAGTTGCGCGACCAAGGACAAGACCAAGCGGAGGGTAGTCATCTTGATGACAGGAGAGAAGACCTCATCAAAGTCAACTCCATGCTCCTGCTTAAAACCCTTAGCTACAAGTCTAGCCTTATAGGCCAGATTGAGGTGCCCAGGGGTACTTTTTAGCTTGTACACCCATTTGCATGGCAAAGCCTTTTTGCCCTCAGGCAAGGCAACAAGATCCCAAGTCATATTCCTATGTAAGGAGTCCATCTCAGACCGCATAGCCCTCTCCCAGGAGTGACTGTCACCCCTGCGCATAGCCTCATCATAGGTGAGAGGCTCTCCTGCATCCATCAGCAAGACATACTGCATAGAGGACTCATAGCGATCAGGTGGATGTCTATCTCTAGTAGACCGTCTCACCGTAGGCTCTGTTGCCTGCCCAACTACCTGTCCAACACCTTGGCCCTATGAAGGAACTACTGCAGGCTGTACTATTGGTTGTGCTGGAGCCCGAGGCTCCTCCTGAAAGATCACTTTGCGGATCTCAACCACCTTCTCAGGCTGCTTATGCATTTTGTGTTCATGGAAAACTACATCATGGCTGCATACTATTTTCCGTGCTTGCGGATCCCATAGGCGATAGCCCATCTCTCCTAAATCACCATCGCCAAGAAAGATGCATTTAATGCTCTTTGGATCCAACTTACTCCTCTTGTCCTTGGTCACATGGCAAAATGCCTCACATCCAAAGACACGGAGATGCGCATAAGAGGGTGGCTTACCAGCCCAAACTTCCTCTGCAACGTGGAAATCCAAACCACTAGAAGGCAATTGGTTTATGACATGCACTGCCGTACTAACTGCCTCAGCCCAAAAGCTATGTGGTAGGCCTGCATGGCTAAGCATAGAGCACACACGCTCTTGAATAGTCCTGTTCATGCGCTCAGCCAAACCATTCTGGGGTGGGGTGTAAGGGGCGGTCAACTGACGCTTAATACCCCTGTCTCATCACATAACTGCTCAAAAGCACGTGAGACATATTCTCCCCCATTGTCAGTCCTAAGGAATTTCAACCTACACCCAGTTTGGTTCTCAACAAGAGCAAGCCAATGCTGAGAGACTGCCAAGACATCGGACTTCTGCTTTATGGGATAAGCCCACACTTTCCTAGAAAAATCGTCAATGAAGGTAACAAAGTACTTCGCACCACCCATAGACATACAAGGCATGGGCCCACAAACATCAAAATGCACCAAAGCCAAGGGCTCATTTTTGAATCCAGTTTTGGGACAGTTTGCTCTCATTATTGCAGGTCTGCAATTTATTACAGCAAGCATTTATTGGTGGACTGAGCTGTATTTTTCATGCTAAAATGTCCTGATTTGGTATACTGTACCTCATACTTGGTGGGCAGCAGCTTCTCAGTCAGTTTCCCAGTCATTTTGCCTTGGATTTAGTGGTTTTTTGGCTGTTTACAGCAGAAAACAACAAGTAGTTTTGAACTGTCTCTGCATTTACAGCTTGCATTATGGCTTCGTCTTCGACTGATAATGCCATATTTAATATCACGAAGTTGGATGGTACCAACTATGGCTATTGGAAGAGCCAGATTTGGCAGGTCTTGGTGCAGAAGAACCATGTAAAGCCACTTCGATTGAGCGGGCAGCAGGCTGTAGGTATGAGCAATGATGACTGGTTTAACTTGGATGCATACTGTAAGTCCACAATCATACTCTCTCTGACTGAGCAGGTTCATTACAATGTAGTGGATGAGGCACAGACCGCATGGCAGTTATGGGAAAAGATCAAGAATCTTTATGATAAGAAGAGCTCGGCTAGTCAGATGTATTGGCTCAAGTAGCTCATGGATCTGTGCATGAAGGAGAATGCGACGATGTCTGCTCATTTGAGCCAGTTCCATGTGATCTTGAAGAATCTGACATTGCAGGGTATCACATTTCCTGATGAGGTGACCCCACTCTTTTTTCTTGGGACTCTTGGAGAGTCGTGGGATGTCTTTTGTACTGCCTTGTGTGCTCCTGCTATACTGAGCTGAAATTGTCTGATGTAGAGAGTGCTCTTCTACAGGAAGAGATCAACAGGAAGAACTTGGATGCCTCTCGTGTTTCTCATGCTTTGACAGTTAGAGGCAGGAATGACAGGAATGACCGTGGGAATGGCCGTGGCCGTGACTCTCAGAAGGGTCGGTCCAAATCTCGTGGAAAGTCGCGTAGTAAGTCGCATGGGCGCAACGCTAATGTCACTTGCCATGATTGTGGGAAAAAGGGCCATATCAGACCACAGTGTCATGAGTTGCGCAATGAGAAGCGCAATGACAAGGGGAAGGATAAAGTGCAGGAAAAGTCTTCTGATCGCAGTATTGTACCTGCGAAGTCCAGTGTAAAGATCGAAGAGATCAATGTTACGCAGACTGAGGAGCCATCTGACGGTGATGAGTTTATCTTGGCAGCTAGTTCATCTGATAGCTCAGAGTTGACTGAGACTCCTAGAATATATGCACAATGTTGGCTTTTGGATTCAGGCGCGTCTTTTCATGTGACGCCTTATCGTGAGTGCTCTCTCTCTCTCTCTCTCTCCTCCTCCCTTCCTTCTTCTCCTTCTCCTTCTTCCTTCCTTCTCTCTCTCTCTCTCTCTCTCTCTCTCTCTCTCTCCTCTCTCTCTCTCTCCTCCTCCTCCTCCTCCTCCTCCTCCTCCTCCTCCCTCCCCTCCCTCTCTCTCTCTCTCTCTCTCTCTCTCTCTCTCTCTCTCTCTCTCTCTCTCTCTCTCTCTCTCTCTCTCTCTCTCTCTCCTCCTCCTCCTCCTCCCTCTCTCTCTCTCTCTCTCTCTCTCTCTCTCTCTCTCTCTTCTTCTTGTCCTCATCATGTTTTGTCAGTGGGTTCTATCCCACATGTATCACTTTGGCATGCCCATTTGGGGCACATGTCTTTGAAGGGAATGAAAATGCTTTCTGGTTTGCAGTATCTTCCGCCTTTAGACTATGCATGTTTTGACTCATGTGATCATTGTCTTTATGGTAAGCAGAATAGGTCTACACATAAGAATTCGGGTAGGCCACGCATAAAATAAAATAGTAATTCTTCATTGTTACTAAAATAGTATGATAATTTGTATTTACATGAACACACATCAAGAAAACAAGACCAACGTGGCATATTCTCAACATAACCAACCAAATCAAATATCCTAATGCTTGTGATCCCTTGGGTAAAGTAATGATAGGGAAAGAAAAACCAATATAGTCACATGCCAATAATATAGTTGAATGATATGGTGTCAACATAGCAAACCACAAAGCATAATGTCACACTAAACAATGCAATAAGTTTGAATGGCACACTCCCACCAACCATATAGTCACATGGAATGCTCAAAGATCAAACCATAATCACATGATGAAGTACATAATAAACATCTAAATATAGCAAAAAAATGATATGTCTAGAGTCTCTCAAAAAACCCCCTCTCCCTCAGCACAGTAACAGTCCACACACAAGGGTGGATAAACATTCCCCATAGAACACGTCATCTAGCTCTAGACACATGCAGTGTCTCATCTCCTCTGCAATAGCCCATGCCAAACCACCACACCCCACAAACACATCCAAAACATAGTCATAGCACTTCGTAAATATAGCCAATAACCACCTGACCATATCACCAATCAAGATACAAAATGTTTGCAACCATGCAAGTAGAAACAATGAAATAACTATACAAGGAAACCTGAGAGCAAAACATACAAAACTACTTATCGATAAAAAAGATGAGACCTCTCCACCCCACCTCTAAGAATGACACCATTAATATGTGTGGGAAAGACACAATCATCCAGCATGCATCTATGATACACTGGAAACAACCTCTCTGAAATCTTCTCCCCAGCCTCTCTATCGTAGCAAGGTACAACATGACTGGCACGATGCCAAAGACACATTGTAAGATCAAGTACCTATTCATGAATGGAAATAGAATAAGTGATACAAGTTTACATTTAAAGCATGCAACAAAAACCTTGTTTGCAACATATAACAATATGTTTAAAGCATCCAACTTTGTTATCTTACTGCCTCTCTAGTAATAGGGTGCCGATAAGCCTTGGAATTACACATGAGCATCCAAGTGCAATGAAGCACAAGCCCCACTCTCACTGCATTTGCAATGAACTCACCTATATGCTCTACCAAGCACATACTAACCTAGAGTATCCACAAGCAATCTCATAGGAAAATCTGCAAATATCAATCGAGCTACCTCTCAACATGGAATGCCATCTTTGCTATAAAGATGTGTCTTCTATGTCTTGTTGATGCTATTCAAAAAACAACACATAGTCATTGATGCTAAGTAAACAATGATGCAATGCTACACACAACAGGTCAATTGAGGCTCTTGCAAAACGTGGTCACCATGTTTACCTATCAAGGGCAAATCTATCAATTTGAGTCACATCCACTAGCAAAGCATCAATGTATGTTTGATATTGGAACCCTGGAATAATTATTTCAAGTAATATATTTTTAATTATCTTACATGTAAGAATTCATCATGGGCACCAAATAAAGCAAATGAATTTCAAGTTAATATAAGAGCTTCTCACCTATGAATGAGTTATGGGTCACCTTTCCCAACTCTCTCGGCCAAGAGATGATTCTGCAACAAAGGTGTTGGGGTAAAGGTGCCTCCGTTGTGCCACCCCGTGTATTACTACACTGACAATACCCACCACTGCACACTGCAGGTGGCGGGTGCCTGTCACCGTCACACTTATTCTTTATTCTTTCAGTGACTAGTGAATAAAGGAAGGCCGGGTCACACATTGTGACTGTTGGAGTTCCCATTTGTCTCTCTCTCTCTCTCTTTTCTTGCTCTTGCTCTTCGCCATAGCTCGTGCATGGTCTTTCGATCCTCTCATCCCTTTAAACTAGTATAAGAGCTTGGCTTTTGATTGCTCGAGCTCTTCTCGGTGCTTGCTTAGCTTCGCATCGACTCCCTTCTTGCATTGGATCTCCATCCCGACAGCCATATCCAATCGCCCCGAGCTCCCATCACTCCCCGGCTTCTCGAGCACCTTCCCGACCTATTGAGGCACCTTCAAGGCATTGGTACTAAGGTATTTGATCATTCTTTCAAGGTTTTATTTTAGTCTACAGGTTGCAAACAGCAAGGGCAGTCATGGCTTCAAACCCTTGAAGCTTATTCCCCTCATATTGTGCCTTACACCTATCAAGGCTCAAAGAGGTTTGTCATAGGCCTTTGATAGGCCCTTCTTGAGCCCCCCATTACCCCCTTTCAGTCCACGTGGAGCAGCAGCAAGTTCAGCACTAACATGGCAGATTGTGCCATTTTTCCAGGCTGTTAGCACTCGTCTACTTCAAGTCCACACTTGGACATTGCTTCTTGCTCTCTACCTTGATCAAGAGGGCTATTAGACTTCATGTTTGATGTCATTCAAGCTTTGGGCATTGGTCTTGATCATTCGGGGCTGATTTCTTTAGATTTGGGACTATCATAAACTGTCATAACAGGCTGAAAATAGGGTAGCAACATTGGCATTAGCATTTGTTGCTTACACTCCATTTCGGTTGTGCTATTTGATGCCAGTATGCAGCCTACTTGATGCCCGAATGTCTTGGGAATGTATGCATTCGATTTGCCCATGATTTGGCATTGTTGTTGGGCTGGAAATTGATAGTTTTGGACTATTTAGAGCTGCTGTACATGAGCGGGCTGAAGCTCATTTGTCACATGTATTGCTTCTCTATCGATACCGGATGTATGCTATGGGTTATGCCATGATGTATTACACTTTGGGGATTGAATTTGAACTCATGATCGTGATTCCGGAATGCTTTTGAGCATTGCATTTGATCCGTTGTTATTGGTTTTTCATTGGCAGTTTGGTCGACTTGACTAGCATTTGGGCCGCTTATGCCTATTGTCTGTACTTGAGGGATAAGCTCTATGCATTACATGCTTTGGTCCGTGGTTGATGCCTCTTAGTTCGTCCATGCTTGACAGATATTTTGGAGCTCCGATTTGGAAGTTTTGAGCACTTCTGACTCACAGGGATATTGACTTTGGGTTGCTACTGGATGTATTGACTTGACAGAGATATTGCCATTGGGATTATGTCTTGCTCAGTGGTTGCTACGATAGTTGCTTCATGTATGTCATGCTCTCTTGGATGCGTCTGACGCATTGACTTAGTCACTTTTCACTGGTACTTTGACTTGGGTTGTTTGAGCTCTTTAGCTCGCCTGTACGCTATTTGTGCCAGTGGGAGAATAGTGTATGCATGACCCAGTTCATGTCTTGGAGCAGCTTACGACTTTGAGTAGATGTTTTTTTTTGAGACTTTGGGATTACCCTCCGACCTTTGGATGTTGCATTGATGTATGTCTTGGTCTCCGGATTGCTTATGAGCTGAGTCTCTTGCTTTGGATCCACTTTCATTTTGGGCAGACACCTATTTGTGTCAGGTTTTGGCAGTTGCAGGTACATCTTGCCTAGATTGTCTAGGGGTGTGCCTCTTACTGGCAGATGCTATTTGACATGTCTCGATGTTAAGCTCATGTATTTTCACTGTCATTTGGATTTGCTTTGTCCTTTTCATGCCGGATTTGGACCTAGCATTGTCTAGTTGTCACTTCATGGAGTGGGACATAAATTTACAACTTAAACTTTACAAAAGCTAAAAATTGGTGATACAAGCTTTCTTTTACCTTGTCTATAGTTTGTATGACTATGAATTAGTAATTGTGCTATGAGTGTATGTATGAAAACCATGTATGATCGGTATGTTGCACAAAAAAGCTTGAAAAAATGAGATTGATTGTGAAAGAATGAAAATGAAAGCTCGCAAAAATAAAATCCCCTCTCTCAACAAGGTGCACTTAGTCTTCTAGTTGATGGAATTAGTCCATGCCTGATAGGACAGTAAACATGGACAATAGGGTTGTGGCCTTTGCATTGTAAATTCTTTCCCTCCACCTATCAGGCTGCTACTACTGGGTTGTCCATTTAAAAAAATCCTGAAGGAAAGAAACCACGACTCTTCACCTAGCAAAGTGCTCACAACTAAAGAGAGATTGCTAAGTGGATACCCACAAGTCGACAAGGAAGTGGGTGATGTCGATCCCCCTTTTGTGAGGTCTTACTACACATCAAAAGAAGCTAGAGAAGATGGTTATCTGATGCAAATTATTTACCAAGTAAGAAATTTTGGATGTGTCTCAAAGGTGCGCATAATCATTTTTACGCCTTTCTTGATTACATTTTCCACATGCAGGTGGTTCTGGGAGCAACTTTTGTAACATATGTAGTTTACTGGAATTGTATATTTCCGAGCTATAATTTTGTTGATGTGGTAAGTTGTTCCAGGTTTGCTTGATATGTTGTTCTTACTAAAAAGCAACTGGTTCACTCTGTTTAGAATGATTGAAATAAAAATGATAGTATATGTTAGGATCTTCTAAAGTTCTAACCAGCAAAGTTCATGGATTAAAGGGCTATGCTCTGCTAATGTCTTGATTGAGGTGCAAGCAACCATTCAGTTGCTCATTATTGACCAGTTGTCATCTTAGACGTTGTCCCAAAGGTGATGTCTAGTATTAAAACCTGGGCGATAGTGCGAGATTGTGGTTTCAATTGAGTCGTCTTTGATTTGACACTTAGTTGCATACCTTTTTTTGTATGGTGTGGGGGGGTAAGCCTGGGCTCTTTCCCACTCAGACACTTGAACTTCTTAGAAGGGGTATTGAGGGGAAGGATCCCAATTGGATTAAGCTCTGCATGTTCATTTGGTTTGTGGTTATCATATCTACATATATAAACAATGCTAACCTGGCACTTTCCTTGCCCCTTTCCCCTACCAATATGGGATGTGTATCTTATTTCAAAAAACACTACCACATTGTCTAATTGCTTTGAAAAATTAGGTAGATAATAGTCTCAATCATTGGGTTCCTGGTTCAAGGGTCTGTTCAAAGGCATTCTTTCTTGAATCATACAACATGCATCTTTGATGTTATTTGTATATTTTTTCTTTCCAATTTAGGTTATGAAGTGGCACAATAGTTGATTATAGTGCTGAGAGAATGTTTTGTATGTGAGCTTGTGTTTTATCTTTAGACAGCTGATTCAAGTGGTAAAATGTCATAAATATTGGACATTGTAAAGCCACGATTTTCATAGTGGGCATGTTTATAAAGTTTGTGAGAGTATTAAGAACTTTCTTGGGGATTTTTTCAGATAGAGATTAGTATGCATGTGGTAAAATTGGTTTTCCTACTTGGGAAACTTGCTTTGAATAATATGGTGAGCATTTTGTAGCTTATTAGTTAAGTGAGATAAGTGAAGTCGTTTTAACAGTGATGGAATGAGTGTAGATATTTTACTGGTACCGAGGTGCATATTTCTTCATGTGGACAGCAATTTTCATATTATTTTCTTGGATTATCCATGCACTAGGGGAGAATCAGTAAGCTTTTTTCTCATATGTGTTAGCAATATAAGTACCAGAATTGTGTTCATGGAAGTGTATTTGGTCTATTACCTTCTAGATCTTGAAACCTATCTCCTGTAAGTGTCCATTTGCATCTATTGTAAAATTAATGCAAAGTTGCTACTTGTTGATTTGTAAAAAATAGTCTGGTGTTTCTCATGTAGCAAATTGAAGATTTTTTGCATTTAAGTTTAATAATAGGACTATTGGACATTTAATGCAAAGTTGTAGCACATTTGTGTTTAAATGAACTGGTTGGCATTGACCATGCAATGAATGAAGAGTTTCTGCAGTTAATATTAAGTAGGAGTATTGGACGTTTTGTGATCTCACATGTAGTTTGAGAGTCTCCATTTCCTGTAGTAAGGCAAAAGTGTACCATCTGTTTCTTCAACGTTTTAGGTGGCCATATCCTTTCCTTGATATGTTGGTGGATCTTGCACCAATTTGGTAAGTAGTCTAGTTGATCATCATAAATCGAGCAGGTACCACTAAATCTTTTTTAACTAATGCAGGATGTTGACCTCATGCAGGTATTTCCTATTATGTATAGTACACTTTTTTGCATGTCATATATCATGAAGATATTTTGCAAAGCTTCATCATCACTAAAAAGCTAAACTCTTTTATGAACCCTTAAGAGCTAGTTGTGATCAATTCTGTGATAAAAATAGTGTTTTGTATTTATTACATAAGGATTTGCCAATTTTTTTCCTTTAAAAAATTTTTACAGTAAGGGATTTATAAATCATGGTAAGAAGTTACATAAGGTTTTTTTAAAAATCACAAAAAATGTTATATAGGGATATATAAAGCATGCCATGAACGTATGTCATATATAGGATTTATACATAGTGATCCCCCCCCCCCCCCACCCCTTGTCGAGAACATAAGTTGGCATTTTATATTAAACTTTCCACAATGGATTTATCTCCTCTAGAGGATAGCTGGAGTGGAGCTTGGTCTTGTGATTTATTGAGGTGGTAAGAATGGTCTTTGAAGATTCAATTACTCCAAATACCATGCTACATGTACTTGCAATGTGATTTATTGATCCCAGATGATGAAGTTTAGTCTCGGTATATCAAAGATGTAGTATTGCAAGTTTTTTATATGTCAAACATTTTAAGTTGCAAATAGATAAGATGTTTCGAGACATATTCCTCCAAAGCGGTTGATTGCCCTTAATCTTCTTGGCATACAGTGATTGATCCAATAATATTGAATCAACATCAAATCAAAGCCTCTACTCATGTCCAAAACACTAAACAACTAAGGGTGGATCTCTTAGCTTACCTTTCCAAACAACCTCCATTTGATTCCTCTTTCTTTTATGCCTATCATTGTAGATCTATTTATTTATCTTATTATCAATATATGGCCTATAAATATGAATCCTACCTTTCTATTTATCAATCCTTCCTTTCTTGTGGTTGATTAAACTATGAAGAACATGCTTGTTGATGATAGAAGATAGATTTTCTTGCAGGAGATTCCCCATTTTCTTCGTGTTCCTCTTGGGTCTCCAAATGAGCCTTGAATCCACAAAGAGTGATGAAGATGATTCAAGGATTTAATTTGAGTTACAACACTTCAAGAGTATGCTCTAAACGTGCCTAACAAGCTAGTTGATACTCTCTTAGGAGACCCCTTTCAATTCCCAATACACAATATTGAATATGCTGCACTTGTTGGGAAACTATTATGTAAGATATTGTGCTTAGACTCTGCATGCAATTAATAAAGGATTAGCACCACAAAGTGCTTGAAAGTTCTCCAAAGAGCATTAGATTGGGGATTGGCTGACTACAACTCACTTGTTTCAATTTTATGGTCAATTGAACTTCAAGAAAGAACTTCACTAAAATTGCACAAGGAGTTGATGTGGAGGGCTTCGTGTACAAATTATTCTACACCCAAATCGGTCAAATCTTGATGTTGGATTAGTAAGTCATTGCACACTAACCACTACTCAAAGGAATTCAACTTTGTTATCATTCATGTTGTGAATAGGCCATATGAACAAGAGATGTCCAAGAACTATAACTTCTAGTGGATAGTTATTGAAAACTCCCTTAGATATATCAATGGCCATATTGTTCTTAGACACATTGAAAGCTCATATTGTGCCTTATGGTCACTACCCCATGTTCTATTCACAAAGTTTGGTTCTATTCAAGTATGGTGCCCTCTACTTATCTCTCGATTAAAGTCCTTCAATATTAACCTTCCAATCATCATACTTGAGGGGATTACAATTCCCTTTGAAGCACCTTGTACCTTTGACATGAGCATACTACCTCCTTTATAGGAATTGTAATTTGTGAGTAAAGCTATGTCTAATCACTGACAATGGTGGCTATTGTGATGGTAATCCTAGTGTATTTTAAGCTATGGTTATGGTGTTTTATTTTATTGAAGGATGCTAGAGAGTGCAAGAACCATGTGAGGAAGCCTCCAAGATCAAAGTCTACGAATGTCATGAGAGAGAGAGAGAGAGAGGGAGGGAGAGAGAGAGAGAGAGAGAGAGAGAGAGAGAGAGAGAGAGAGAGAGAGAGAGAGAGAGAGAGAGAGAGAGAGAGAGAGAGAGAGAGAGAGAGAGAGAGAGAGAGAGATGACTAAAATACACACACATTAACTACCATTAACCATGTTGCCTTTAATTAGGCTTTTGGTACAATTTTTGTGGCTCTTAAGGGTCACTGCTTCTATGAATTAAAGTGCACATGCATTATTTACCATTAACCATGTTGCTTTTAAATAGATTTTTAGTACAATTTTTGAGGCTCTAAAAGGCCACCCCTAAGCTAACTCCACTTCTATGAATTGAAATGTACCCCTACTTATATCAAGTGACAAGTTCTAGTTACTTTGCCTAGTGATTCACCCACATGTGCTCAATTCTAGGCTTTTCTCAAGTGCTCCACTAGATTCAAAGGCAAAGGCTTACCTTGGCTTCTCCTGCTTTCTTAGCCCTTATCTTCTTTGTGTTCTTTTTTCCAAGCTCAACTTCCTCTAAGTTTTGAGCTCGTAGAATGACATCTAGTTGAGAAATAGTCATGACTAAAGGCATTGATTCACATTCACTAAGATATTGCTATCAAAATAATTGTATGATGACCTCATTCTTAAGGCCCTTTCTCTCCAAGACAATGTGCTACTATATAGCTAAGATCTTTAGTCTCTTCCTTTCTAGAAGAATTGAGTGTTATATGGCTTAGGCTACTTGGTACCTAGAACAATTACTCTATGACTGGCCTCTTTGGTACCTAGGATAATTAGTTATTCTCTTTCTCTCTAAGACTATTGTTTTCTATATGCCTAGGTTCTTTAATACCTAGGGCATATGGTATCCACTTTTTGAACTCTACCTCCATGTCCTTCTTCCATTCCAAGCATGGTGTGGACTCTCTTTATGGTATCTTCTTTGTTGATAAGGGATTTGATGGTATTCATCACTTCTTAGAACTTCTTCTCAATTATGTCACATGTCAATTTGTCTAATGGTTTGCCCTCATCTAACCATTGGGTAGTCACACTAGTGTGATCTTCCTCAATGATCATTTGATGTTGTTCCAAGAGATCATCCTCCATGCACATGGTTGCTCTAAAGACTTGGACTAGTTGCTTCTAGGGACCAGTTCGTTATAAGAAGCTCACAGGTTGTTGAGTCATGAATCTTTGTTATAGTGCTCTTGAGATTGTATACTTATGTTGGACCATCATTCTCATGACTTTTGTTGAGAATACATAGTAGCCTTATGAAGTAAATGAGCTCTCATGGCATGTGCATTAGCTCCAACTAGGCTATCATTGTATTTAAGTAATGCCACAAATCTTGTGGTGAGCTAAGACGACCTTATGGTATTATGACTGATTTTTTCTTCATGCATGTCTAAGGAGTTGGATCAATCCAAGACATTCTAACCGTGAAAAGCAAAGCCGTTTAGCGCCTTGCCCATGTTGATAGCTAGCTAACAAGATGCCACTAGCATGGAATATTTGTTTGAATGTTAAAGAAATCTTTCACATTCAGATGTTAGACAATTGATCCATTAACATTTATAAGAATACAATTGAATTTTTAATTATGAAGCCTTGGGATTGTGGTTTTCACCTTGACTCCTCAACGGACTTAACCCAAAAGTGACTAACGGATTTGGAAATTGGGCAGGGAAAAACTACATTAAAAGATGATCAACCGGCGAAGACCAAATGAGATTGGATATAACTCGATAAAAAAGGGGACCCACCAACCATGCAAAGTCGATTGCCCACTTAAGTCCCATGAGTGAGACATTGGCGAGGCTGGTTACAGATTTGAACACAGACTAATATGTAGAGTTGACGCGCTAGAGGGAGGGCTTGAACCTCCGGACCTTGTGGTTAACAGCCACACGCTCTAACCAACTGAGCTACTCCAGCAGGCGTTGAAATCTTTCTGAAAGCATAAAATTTTGTGTTTAAATTTCCAGCAGGCGCTGAAATCTTTTAGAAAGCATAAACCTTTCTTTATTAAAATTTCATAAAGATAGATATAACTTGTCCAATTTCATGAAATGTATGGAGAACGGAAAACAAAACGTTCAAACCTAAACCATTAACATATTTATCTAGGGCTCACATTGGGACAAATCAATCGAGGTAAGCCACTATGAACATTATGAAGACCATGGCATGCTAACGAGGTAAGGTAACTTCAAGTCCAAGGTTTAGCTAAGGTATGATAATTTGGAGTGACATGAGAAGTGAGCACCCCTAACTAGTTTGGAACTAGATTGGTAAATGCATTATTTTGCCTTAATCTATGAAAGTTAAGTTTAAGTAGAAAATACAAATCCTTACTTTAAATTTTAGTTAGAAAGCAAAAGTTATGTTTTGAGTCAAGAGAGTTGCTCTTATGTTGTAGTTATACAAGGCCTTCACAATACAATTCTACACATACTATTATTATAACCACTTAAGTATTTGTAGGTTAGATGCCATAGCATCATGTCCTTTACATTTCAAAATTCTCTTGTAGCTCGAGTTCTTCTTGGTAGATTCACTTCAAAGTTATGAGATTCCCAAGGACTTTGGTACAGCACGATTGGCCTTGACAATTTGGAAAATAGAAGTGTGGACCCATTGCACCAATCTCGTACAAACCCTCATAACTTACTACCATAAAATTTTTAGGCTATCATGGTTTGTAGTGATGAGACATTAATCAAAAACCTATTTCCATTCTCAAGGCTAAACTAGTTTAAAGTCTTAGGTAATTTAACATACTGAACTTAGGAAAAAACCCTTGCAATTTTTTCAACAAATGTATTTTCTCCAAAGGCCAAGATTTTGTGATGTCTCATGTTATCTTGATCTATTTGACCATAAACAATTGCATGTGTGTGGAAAGAAGACATTAAAATGTGAATGTAAGAAAACAGTATTTTAAGCTCCACTTTTGCCATATACAACTTGATAGATCTTTAAAAAATTAAAACAAAGGATTCTTTGCCTCATTTTTTAAACATGCTTGACTCAAAAATGTGCAAGCTTGAAATTTTATGTCAATTTTTACATTCCAAGGGAACCATTAAATATACTCCAAATGTTTCACTTAAGATAAGCTACAATTTAAGTTGCTTGCAACTATGATTAAGATGAGATCTTCTCCATGAGTATGCATGCATACAAGTACACATATGCATGCATACATAAATGCATTCATGTGTGAGTGGTGGTAGTTGTGTGCATGTGTGTGGTGGTTGGGGGTGCCAAAATTGGAGGACTTAATTAACACAAAATTATATTGCACTTTCACCTAATTTAACTATATAATAACAACCCCAAAAGCATCCAAACCTCTAACTTAGATTTTTTTATATTCATTATGGTGACATCTTTAGTTTAGATGTTGTGAATGCTACTTGAGAGAGAGAGAGAGAGAGAGAGAGAGAGAGAGGGGGGGGGGTTGTATTAACATCCTTTTAGACACCTTAAAGGCATATAGAACAAAGACACAAATCAAAATTTTTCATTGCAATCCATTTGAGGGAGCCATCAACACAAAAAGAATCCCACAACAAGGTGCCATTAGCACCAAAAAGAAACCTGTCTACTAAAACTATCACAATTTTTTAATACATCATAACCCAAAAGTAACTCAGTGCTTTTATGATGGATTTGCTACATCAATAAACTATCTATTTGCCCTAAAAGTAACCGAATAGTTTGCTACCCTCGAAACATTTTGGTCGCTCTAATACTTCAACTTTATCTTCCATGTTTCCAAACTACAAAGTTGCTTGATTCTTTCCTTGCTCAATAATTTGCCATGATACCATCCAATTATGCCTTTTTCCTTCCACTATTTTGGTCTATAGCATGTAGGACTCTTAAGCATTCTTGGTGCTCTTCATTTACGAGTTCTTCTTGTGTTTCTTCATGCCATCCTTGAGGAGGGCCGCCTATACATACATGGAATGTAATCTTCTTCTGTAATAAAGCTTCATTAACAATTGAGAATATGGTGTCCATCGTACCTCATTGATTTGTCTCCTTGTTTCAATTTCCTTCTATACTTATTTATTTGGCTCATTTCTTGTTTCAATTTCCTATTGTGCTTTGGTCTTTATTTCTTCAACTTCATCTTTAATCTTTTTATTTGTTGTAGTCACTTCTATTGTCAATTTTTCCTCTAATTCTACCAACATATGCACTTTGGCAAGTAAGACTTTCAAAACCACATTCTTTGCTTCTTAAGCTACGAACTCTTTGATGTAAATATCCCTCCCATAAACTTGGCTCTCTATTTGGCATGGGCAATGATGCCAAGATCACTAAGAAACTCTCCATGTTTATTTTATTGTTAGGGCAAGAGCTTACACCTAATCCTCATCTCTAAGTGTTTCCCTTGCACCCTAGGTGGAGATGATATGGGAGATTAAAAACCCATCAACTCACGTGTGTTTATAGGTATTTATGTCAAATGGGAGAGTGTATGTAAATGCTAAAGAAAAGGAGATATGGATGCTCAAAAAATGCAAAACGTGCAAATTGAGTTTCACTGGTGACTTGTGCGTGTGTGTACGAGTGTGTTCGTGAAGTGAAGTCCAAATGCGTGTGAAGTGAACTCAACTCAATCCTCCACACGCATTTGGACTTCACTTCACGAACACACTCGTACACACACGCACTCTCTCTCTCTCTCTCTCTCTCTCTCTCTCTCTCTCAATTGGCAGTCTTTAAAGGACCTGCAGTTAAGCTTCAATACAGACTAGCATCATTTTCTATTGTGCCAACCATATCATCAACTGATCTGACTAAAATTAATCAATGGTCTTGATTGTCCTTCACATGTCCCTTGGTCCATTGAGACAAGGGAACGTTAAGAAGCTCGAATTCCCTTGAGCCTTTCCAATAGACCCAACTCATAAGAGAACGAGAATAGAGCAACTGGAAGGGATCCAACTCTGCCTATGAAAGAAGGGTGGTTATCCCTAGAAACCTTCTACCCTTCAAGTATGAGGTTTGCTCCATGATAGTTTGCACCTGTTTTCTCGCTGAACAAGAGCAATAATGGTGCTAAGGACAACTGCTCTCGTGTCCAAGGTCTCCATAATGAGATACCAAAGTGCAAATGTAAAGCATGAGGTCTAACATAATCTCTTAACAAGCCCTTGCCAGTGGTCATGTTAAATAACATTTCCTCGTGTTCTAGTCCGTTTAAAAGGATGAATACAGCAGTGCCTCTGCGTTCCTCCTTTGTTGTGTAATGCTCAACTCTAAAAGCTGTGCAGAGATGTACTTTGACAATTCCAAGCCTCGGAACTATTAGATTTCAAAAGCAAATATGAACTCTCCTACCTTTTTCCTGTACAGACAACAAGACCAAGCCTCAAAGGCATTAGATTCAAAAAACAAATATTAACTTCTCATCCTGGGACTAGATACTTGGATTGAAATAATGTTCAGAAAATAATCATTTTACTTGTGATACTCCTAGGCCTTCAAAATTTGTTAGTAGGAATTGATTATCTATGTGGATCCTCAGCAGTTCCAAACTTTACCCGACTCCAAGTATGGGTCTATGCTGGTCAACAATATGACATTAGAACCTAAAGTCTTCACATCACAGAAGGTATAAAACTGTTGGCAATAATGATCCAAATGGCTGAGTAGGGCTAGGCTCAAATAACTCTCATGCCTAACTGGGCTAACTATGCTGCTGCCTGTGCAAACCTCACCATCTCCATTAGTGATATATGGCACCTTGCTATTCCAGCTGCCAACAGCTCATGGTTTGAATGATCCATCTGGTCTCTGCTAGTTAGATAGTTCATAATTGTAAAACCTGGCAGCTCAACATTATGCAATCGCATGCACTATTAGGTGGTGTTAGTGTCACATCCAGAAAGCCACATACTTGACTAAAGCATTGGAATTCCTTGATCCTTGAAAAAGCACAGAAAGTGAAACCTTCTTAAGAAATGTCTCTAGTTGGCTTTCCTAAGAAGGTCAAACTCACCTGTACCTATGTAAATGTGGACAGCTCTCTACACAATGGCAGTTATGCATTTCAGACAAGCTTCCTGTGCCATGTCCCTAGTTTGATAAATTTGACTGGAGTTTCGGAGGAACTAAACACAACAAAGCCAGACAGCAGCCTGGGAGGGAGAGGCTGATTGTACAAGCAGTCCTTGCAAACCCACCATATGGCAGTGGAAATATTTGGAAGGAAAACATGCGCAAAGTAGGAAACAACAGACACAAACATAATGGCATTTATATGGTCTGCAACAGGTCTTCTAATTTTTTATTGCAACTCTCTACAGCCGAATATTCATCTAGCTTGGAAAAGCTCTCCCCTTGTCTCAATATACTGCGCAGAAGCATTCGGGCAGATGAAAGCTCTTTTTTACTGCCCGTCCTAGATGAGATTTCCACGTATGTCTCAGATAGACTCAATGCAGCCTGGCAGAACCTCTCGAAGTGTTCTTTACTATGTTGCCAATCAGACCCCTGTAAGCTACGAACCTGTTTCAAGTGTGCTTCTGAGCACATTGTGAGATCTCCCTTAAGTCTGTGCCAACGTGCCAACAATCCCCACACAGCTGCATCTTGACAATGTTGCACAACCCTTGTCAATAGTTTTCCCACACTGATCATTAACCAATCTGTCTCAGCCATTAGCTCCTCTTTTATCCTAACATTAGCATCTTCTCTAGTGCTGGAAATTGAATCCTCTCTAACCGCATATCTGTTTGGCTCAGACGCTTCATTTTGTCTTAAGCTAGGCATGCTGCTGTCCAGTTTACTATCCTTGGTTTCAGACCTGAGCTCTAGCTCCTCTATTAGTTTGGAAAGGCAAGCCAAGTTGGCATGCTTGCCTTCAGATAAATCAAGAACCATCGTCAAAGCTTCAATAGCCTGTCCAAAATTAAAGGTATCCAGTGAAACATACGCATAATTTTCCCACATTTGCCAGCTATTTCGCTTGAATTTAAGGGCCTCTCGAAATGCAATAAAGGCTTCTTTACTCTTCTTTTTTGTCATGTGAATAGCCGCAATGTTATTCCATGCTTCCCCATTGTCAGGATCGAGTTGTACAGCCCGAGTATAAGCATCCAAGGCCTTGTTCAATTCTCGTGCCTTCAAAGCTGCTGAGCCAAGAGCAAACCATCCATCTGGGTGCAGTGAATTCAAACTGAGAGCAGCTTCCCAATGTCTCATTGATTTTACATACTCTCCCTTACTATAAGCAGATCGTCCTAATGACCTTTGAGCTCGAGCAAAATGGTGTCCAGACACGTCCCAGGCCTTAACATAACACTCTTCATTTAGAGTCACGTCACCCAAAGCACACCATAGCCTTGGATCATTGGGAGAATGTTGCAAGCGCTCCTTTATGAGATCAACAGCTGCAGCTTTCTTTCCTAGCAGACAATAGCAGTCAATCATACTGTTCCAAAGTTCAAGTTGTTCAAAGATGCTTAGAGCATCTCGAACTAGTCCACATCCAACCATCATCTCTGCATACTCTTTCAGCAGAACAGCAAGTGTAGGGAAGTTGATACAGAAAGCATAGCACATCCTGTTTTGGACTTCACAGCTAACGTTCCCACGAATATCTTCTACCACTTGCTCCATCATCAAAAGTGCACGCTGTTTCGTTCGACTCCTAGTATACTCCCATCGGATTCGCAGAAGCTGACAGCAACACTTGACCATAAATCGTGAAGACTGCTGACCATCCACTGCCTCAATAAAGGGTGCCATCTGCCATCCCCTTAATTCATCATCTGGATTGCTTCTCTTGATGTCCAAACACTCTGCCAAAATTACTGCCTGCTGTAAGCTACTTAGAGATTTGTGCATGCCACTTTGGCTTGATGCAAAGGCTTTCTCATCTATTAGTTTAGGCTTCATCAAGATATCCTCCTCATTGTTGAATCCTTTTTGGCTATTTTCAGAAGCATCTGTGTTGACTTTCTCAACAATGCAAGGTGCTTGCTCCATTGTTTCTGATTTTGTATCAGCAACTAACACCATCTGAGCTTTGGGATCAATTTGATGGACTGTTCTGTATCCCAGAGCACCAGTTAGATAAAGTTGAAGTCCACAAGCTTCTTTAGCAGCTTCAACTCGCTTCTTAGCATGATCAATATGGCCATAAGCATACTCTACAAGGCCGTACTCAAGCTGCACAGCCGTTGCAATAATGGTCGCAGCATTCTTGTCTAGGGCTGCCCCCCATTTCATCTCCTTAAGAGCCAGAAATGTTTCTGGCTTCAGAACTGCTAGTGCAGCATGCAAGGAAGGCGAGCGTTCATCCAAAGCTAATTGATGTGTGAACAAAGTTCGACAAGCCCACCAATTCCATGTACACAATGGAATAGGTTTGTTTGCCGCTCCTTTAAGGGAATCCAATGTATCCACCAAAAGTATTCTGGCCAGTAACAGATACTGTGGAAGGAAGCATAAACCGACAAGGTCGGAGCCATCCACCATGAGCTGTTTCTTGGCCCACTTATCGCCCTCGTGATCATTAAAGGCGAGCAGCTCTCCTGGCAAGATGATGGATGGGCACGGTGGGAAGTCCATACAGGGCCCAGTCAAATTGGCTTGCCAGAAGGCAAGCAAGGCTGCAACTCCCACAGCCATGACAAGCAGGCAGCGCTTGTCTCGCAGACCATCAGCGCAGTCGCCTTGGCTATGAGAAAAGCCATTGACGCAGTTGCTTTTGCCTTCGCCGCCATTGATGAAGGCTAAAACACGATCGGCCACCGCGGTGTAGAATTCGTAAGCATCCTTCGCTGGCTGCAGGGAGCCGATCCAGTCTTCCCATAGAAAAGACTTCAAAGGGGGGCCCGAGAGGGCATCAACAAAGGCACCATTCTCGATGCTTGAGACGGCATAACTGATTGCAGCATCTAAGGAAGACGCAGGGATATCTTGCTCTTCAGAAGTTAATGGGGGCGAGCCCGCTAGAGAGCACATGAGAAGCCGAAGCTCCGCGCTCGCCACCATGTCCATCTTCTTCCTCCCCGGCTGCAAACACACTCACTCACTCGCGCTCTCTCTCTCTCTCTCTCGTCGTTTCTCGAGGGGCAGAGGTGATTCAAAATAGCTTCATCTCTTCAATAGCTCTACGGAGAGTGAGATTTGAAAATATTAGGCATTTATCAGGCAGCGTTTAGAGCAGCCGTTAAGGCATGTGCATGCGTAGCCTAAGGAACCATGTTCAATTCTCAGGGATGGACTGGTGGATTTCAAGCTCTACCTCTATAGAGCGCTTTGAGGGTATTTAATAGCCTGCCATGAATGATATCACATTTAAAAGTATATATTTTAGGTATATAGGGCCAGTAGCATTTCTAGCACTCGTTAAGGTATTTGTGTGGGTTGCTTGAGTAGCCAGGTTCGATTGCACGGCCGAATTGGTGGATTTCAAGTTCTACCTCTATGGGCCGTTGAGATGGTGTCTAACAAACTATAAGAAATAGCATCTCATTTATAAAAATATTAGGTCTATGTCAAGTGAGTTTTGGAAATATTCGGCCTACAGCACATCCTTGCACAAGCTTATTTGACCTCCATATTGGACAACTTGACTCACATGTTGGGGGTAAAGGCACCTCTACCTAGCCGCCCGTGTATTACTACATTAACAACACTCGCACCTGCACACTGCAAGTGGTGGACACCCGTCAATCACCATCACTTTATTATTTATTCTTTTAGTGACAAATGAATAAAGGGAAGGCCGATCACACATTATGATTGCTGGAGTTTCCACATTGTGAGTTTCTCTCGCTCTTACTCTTACTCTCTCACCATAGCTCTCCTGTGCAAGCTTCGATCGTTCTCACCTTTCAACTGGTATTAAAACATAGTTGCTTGAGCATTCGAGCTTAGTCCATGACTCCTTCAACATTCATTTGAATCCCTACACTATTGGTTCTCACTCTTAGCAACCATATTCGACTCCTTTGAGCTCCGATAGCTCCTCGATTTCTCGAGCACCTACCTAGCCCATTTGGATATCCTCAAGGCATTACTTTAGAGGTATTGGAGCTCTCTTTTGTTATTTTACTTTAGTCCACATGTTTTGTAAAGCATGGCAGCCATGTCCTCTTGCTTCTTGTGATGCCTACACTCTACCAGTGACTTTGCCCTTCAAGAGAGGGAGCTCCTAGGGATCCTTAACTACTTTCCCAACCTTGCCTTGACCTTGCCCAACCATTCCACAAGCCCTAGATCAATTTGGGCCAACTTGAAGACCTGCAAAAAAAATCATTATTTACTTCAACCCTCCCTTGGCACTCATTGGTAGCTTGATCACACTTCATTTGGCACTTGGAAACACTCCCTTGATGCTCGGCATTGGTGGTTTATCAGTAGCATTGATTTGTGAACTAATTTACCTCAGTCCAAGATTGTTTTTCATGATCCACAGGTAGTCACAAACAACATTACATCAACACTTTATGATTATGATTGGAGAGCATTGACATTTGATGCTCGGTTGGTCCCAAATGGTTCCTGAATGTTAGCGAAATGTATACCTATTGATTGGCCATCATTTGGAGCTGATTTAGTGGCTTGAAATACTTAGTTTTACATCGTAAATCACTGTTGTACGCTCCAAGACTGAAGCTTATTTAGTCACTTTATGCTTTGCCTATTGGTCACATGTGTGCTTCCCGGGTGTTTCATATGACTATTGGGATACAAATGAAAGTTGGCAAATGCTTTGGATGGTTTCAGAATGCATTTTGAGCCTTTGTTTGAGCTCTGTATTAGTTGGCATTTACTTGGCATTGGTCTACACATGCATGCTTTGTGACAAAGGTTATACCTATAGTCTATGTATGACCCGTTGGTACATGCTTGATGCTTACACATGCTAGTTACATTGTTTGGACTTGAATGCTACTGGAGCTTCATTTGGGCTTGACTTTGGATATGATTGGGATTCTCTTCATGACATTAGATGCTATCAGTGGATACTTGACTGCTCATTTTATCTAAATGTCTTACTGATGTATGATCTTGGATACTCCATCACTGGTGCTCTTACATGCTTTATTTGAGCTTATCTGCTTGGCACTTACGACTTTTGTGCTAGTGGGAGTGTCTTTGTACACTTATCAGACATTGAGTAGTGTGGGTTATGCATATTGAGCTTTTGGATCTTTGAGACCAGGATCTCCTCGTAGATGATGTATGGTTGATATATCTTGGTCTATGTTCATGACATTGGATGCTATCATTGGATACTTGACTGATCATATGCTCTGGATGTTTTACTGATGTATGATCTTGGATACTCCGTCAGTGGTGCTCTTACATGCTTTGTTTGAGCTTATTTGCTTGACACTTATAACTTTTGTGCCAGTGGAAGCGTCTTTGTATACTTATCAGACATCGAGTAGTGTGGGTTATGAATATTGAGCTTTTGGATCTTTGAGATCCGGATCTCCTCGTGGATGATGTATAATTGATATACCTTGGTTCGTGTAGATGTACTTGGGCTAATTCTGCTTTGTATTCACTGAGCAGACACCAACTTGTGTTAGTTCTTGGCAGTGGTATGTATATTTTGCCCTGTTGATTGGGGGGGTGTACCGACTTTACTGATGGACTTTGTCTGACAGGCTTGGATATTGGCCCATGTTAGTTTGACTGTTACATGCTTGTTGATGTCCGCTTGATGTTGATTTTGCATTGACAATCAATGATTGACTTTGAATATTGGGTTTTGCCTACTGTCAACTCTCATTGTACACTATTGTCATAAATTACAGCAAGCATATATCTCCGGACTGTCATGCATTTTTCATGTTGAATCGTCCTCGTTTGATGTACTTTTGATGGTACTTGGTGGGCAGCATCATTATATACTTGTTTCTCACTATTTTGCCTTGGTTTTAGTGGTTTTTTGGTCATTTTCTGCTGTTTATAACTAGCAATTTTGAACTGTCTATACTATTTCAGCTTGCAGTATGGCATCTTCTTCCACTGACAGTGCTATCTTCAACATCATTAAGCTTGATGGTACGAATTATGCCTATTAAAAGAGCCAAGTTTGGTAGGTATTGGTACAGAAATCACAGATAAAGCCACTAAGGTTGGGTGGAGAGCATCCTAAAACTATGACTAATGACAAATGGATGGAGCTTGATGAGTTATGCACATCTACCCTCATCTTGTCTCTCACTGAACAGGTGCATTACAATGTGGTTAAGGAAGCATGGAGGGCTTGGCAGCTTTGGGATAAGATCAAGAACCTTTATGACAAGCAAAGTCCTACAAGTCAAATGTATTGGCTAAAACGGTTTATGGATTTCCGCATGAAAGAGAATGTGACCATGTTAGCTCATCTAAGCTAATTTCATGCTAGTCTTAAGAACTTGGTTTCGCATGGCATTGATTTCAAAGAGGATGTCACTCCGTTATTCTTGCTTGGAACTCTTAATGAGTGATCTTAGGATGTATTCCGCACTGTCTTATGTGCTTCTGCCACTACTTTGAAGCTATCTGATGTTGAGAGCTCTCTTTTGCAGGAAGATATAAACCGTAAGAATTTGGATGTCTCTCGTGTGTCTCATACTTTGATGGTTAGAGGCAAAAATGATGGAAATGCAAAGAATGATAGTGCTAATGGCTGTGGACGGGATTCACAAAAATCTCGGTCCAAGTTGTGTGGCAAGTTGCGTAATAAGTCTCATGGGAGAAATGCAAATCTGACTTGTCATCATTGTGGAAAGAAAGGCCACATAAGGCCATAGTGTCATGAATTGCATAATGAAAGGCGCAAAGACAAGGGGAAAGAGAAAGTGTAGAAAAAGTTTTTTGATCACACCATAGTACCTGCTAAGTCAAGTGTTAAAATTGAAGAGATATACAACTTGAGAATAGTGATGAAGATTATATCCTTGCAGGAGCTTCATCTAGTGCTTCGTAGATAACAAAGATATACTCTATGTATACACAGTGTTGGCTTTTGGACTTGGGTGTGTCCTTTCATGTAACACCTTGCCTAGAGTGGTTCCATTCATACCGTTCTGTTTCGGGTTCTGTGCACTTGGGTGATGACAGGTCTCTTGAGATTGTCGGCATTGGTGACGTTAGGCTACAATTTTCTTTTTGCAACATTTTGTTATGCACGATGTATGTCATGTACCTACATTGACACGCAGTCTCATATCCACTGGACAGCTTGATGATGTAGCATATTATGTATCTTTTTGAGACTCTGTAATCTTCTATGGAAGATTACTCATGGAAGGCTTGTGCTTGCAAGAGGTACCAAAGCTGGCAGCCTCTACCCCTTAATTGTTTTTGAATCTACAGTTGTGTTTATGGGGTCTTTACCTCATGTATCTCTTTGGCATGCTCGTTTGGGACATATGTCTGCTAAAGGAATGAAAATGCTTTCTGGTTTGTAGTACTTACCATCAACTATTCTCATTTTGATTCTTGTGATCATTGTCTTTATAGCTGGTAGACTAGGCCTATACATAAAAAGTTTGGTATGTCACGCATGAGTGAGTCCTTGGCTTTGGTACATTTTGATGTCTGTGGTCCCATACCCTATTAGCCTTTGGGTGGTGCGAAGTATTTTGTTACCTTCATAGATGATTTTTCACATAAGGTATGGGCTTATCCCATAAAGCAAAAGTATGATGTCTTGGCAAATTTTTAGAGATGGCTTGCTTTGACAAAAAACCAGTTTGGGCATAGGCTGAAATGCCTTAGGACAGATAATGGGGGTGAATATGTATCATGTGCTTTTGAGCAGTTATGTGATGAGAGGGTTACTAAGCGTCAGTTAACCGCCCCTTACATCCCTCCCTAGAATGGTATGGATACGCGGATGCATAGGACCATCAAGGAAAGGGTTTGCAATATGCTTAGCCATGCATGCCTATCCCAACATTTTTGGGCTGAGGCAATTAGGACTGTTGTGCATATCATTAATAGATTGCCCTGTGGTGGCATTGATTTTCAGGTTGCAGAGGAGGTGTGGACAGGAAATCCTCCCTCTTATGCACATTTACGTGTCTTTGGATGTGAGGCGTTTCGCCATGTGCCCAAGGACAAGGCTAACAAGCTTGATCCTAAGAGTATTAAATGCATATTCCTTGGTTATGGAGATGCAGGAGAGATGGGTTACCATCTATGGGATCCACAGGCGTGGAAAGTCATTCGCAACCATGATGTAGTCTTCCATGAAGACCAGATGCATAGGCAACCTGAGAGAGTCATGGAGATATGCATGGCTATATTTCAAGAGGAGCCACGTGCTCTCATACAGCTAGCTGGACAGTCTGCAGCAACAGTAGATACTCATGGCCAGGGTATTTGACAGAATGTTGGGTAGATAGCAAAGTCTGCAGTGCGGCGTTCTACTAGAGATAGATGCCCACCTGACATATTTGAGCCCTCCATGCACTATGTCTTGGTTACAAATGCAGGAGAGTCTCTCACCTATGATGAGGCTATGCACATGGGTGACAATCACTCCTAGGAGAGGGCTATGTAGTCTGAGATAAACTCCTTGCATAAGAATGAGACTTCGGAATTTGGTTTCCTTACCTAGTGGCAAGAAGGCTCTACCATGCAAATGGGTATACAAGTTAAAGAGTACCCTTGGACATCCCAAGCCAACTTATAAGGCAAGACTTGTTGCTAAGGGTTTTAAACAAAAGCATGGAGTTGACTTTGATGAAGTTTTTTCTCCTGTGGTTAAGATGGCCACCCTTCACTTGGTTTTGGCCTTAGTCGAGAAGCTTGACTTGGACTTGTATCAGATAGATGTCAAGACAACATTTTTACATGGGAATTTGCATGATGAGATTTACATGGAACAGCCTAAGGGCTTTGTGGAGCCTGGCAAGGAGCACTAGTGTGCAGGTTGAAGAAAAATCTTTATGGCTTGAAGCAGACACCTAGGGAATGGTACCATAAGTTTGATACTTTTATGCAGTTATACAACTATAATACTATGGATTCGTACTTGTACACGAAGAAAGCCCATGATGGATCTTTACTTATATTTGGTACTCTATGTGAATGACATGCTATTAGCAGGGAAAGGTCATGATGAGCTAGATGCTCTTAAGGCTTAGCTCAAGAAGAGGTTTGAGATGAAGGATCTCAGGATAGGCCTCTCACATACTTGGTATGCACATTAGACGTGATAGGCATCAGTTATTCCTCTACTTGTCACAGAGGGAGTATATTCATAAAGTCTTTGAGTGCTTCGGCATGCAAGACATGAAGCCTATTGGTTGTCCATTGCCTTCTTATGTGAATGTATCACAAGACAATTGTCCACAGATAAATGAGCAGAGGGCCGAGATGGCCAAGATTCCCTATGCATCCGCAATGGGCAATCTTATGTATACCATGATAGCCACTCATCCAGATATTGCCTTTGCAGTTGGTGTTGTGACATGCTATATGGCTACACCTGGCAAGAAGCATTAGGATGCCATGAAGGGTATCCTGAGGTACCTAAAGGGCATGCAGATATGTGCATATGCTATGGCACCAAGGATACAAGAGTTGTGGGATACACTAACTCTGATTATGCAGGACATGCAAATAGTAGGAAGTCCACTTTTGGCTATGTGTTCACCTATGCTGGAGGTGCTATCTCTTGGATGTCCAGGGTACAGAAGTGTACGACTCTTTCCACCACTGAGGTTGAGTATGTTGTATCCATTGAGGCTTGCAAGGAGGCCATATGGTTAGGCCATTTGGTTCATGACCTTGGTATTGATGCTATCCCTACATTGCTTTCAGATTCTATGAGTGCTATTTAGTTCCGGTCTTCCATGTGAAGATGAAACACATTAAGGTGAGATATCACTTCATACGTGGGGTCGTTGAGGATAAGTCTATTAACCTTGTCAAGATCTTGACTAATCAGAATCCTGCAAATCTACTCACCAAAAGCCCCTCTATAGAGCGCTTTGCCTTTCTTAGGAGATTGATGGGCATGGGATGAGATGATGTCTTTCCTCATTCTGTTGTACATGTGTATATGTTGTACTGTCTTTTTTTTTTCACTCCTCACTAGGGCAGATTCGCCTTTAAGTGGGAGGTTGTTGGGGGTAAAGGCGCCTTTGCCTGGCCACTCATATATTACTACATTGATAATACCCGCGCTTGCACACTACATGCGGTAGGTGCCCGTCACCGTCACTTTATTTTTTATTCTTTTAGTGACAAATGAATAAAGGGAAGGCCGGTCACACATTGTGACTACTGGAGTTCCCACATTGTGAGCCTCTCTCTCTCTTGCTCTTGCTCTCCCACCATAGCTCTCTTGTGCAAGCTTTGATCCTTCTCACCTTTCATCACATCCTTCACCCCACAAGCTTACTACAAAAATAGAACAAGGAAAGAAGCATGGAAAAGGAGTGCATGTAAAGTCTTCAATAGGTGCACAACACATGGCTAGAACTTGCATCGGTAAAATAGACTACCTCTTCCAATGACTTCAATCACCCTTCTACTTACTGTGAAGTTCAAGTCCAAAGCTATGTCCTCACAACAATCACATCAACACAAATGATTTATGTGAGTCCATTCGTCACAGCTCTTATTGAACTAGTAAATTTTCCACATCTTGCATTGTAATTGGATATCACTCTCATGAGGATTCATTGCAACGAAAATACCAAAAGATGACAATGCTCCAAGAAAGGAAAGGGCAACAAAACTTATCATTTTCACTCCCTTGTGGAGGAACCCCATCAATATGATAATTGAAAGCCTTTTGCATGTGCAAATCTATGATTTATGTGAGTCCATTTGTCACAGCTCGTATTGAACTAGTAAATTTTCCACATCTTGCATTGTAACTGGATATCACTATCATGAGGATTCATTGCAACGAAAATACCAAAAGACGACAATGCTCCAAGAAAGGAAAGGGCAACAAACCTTATCATTTCCACTCCCTTGTGGAGGAACCCCATCAATATGATAATTGAAAGCCTTTTGCATGTGCAAATCTATCTATAGTAGCACCAAATATTTATTATGGCCTATGTACTGGCCTTGTGTGCAACTAGGAGACACTTTGTGTTGGGGGATGCCCCTAAAAATGATTATGGCTCCACCCTAGCCAACCCCCCTTTTAGTAACCATATTGCTTAATACATGCACTATGGACTTCAATCACCATGGAGTCAACATGAGCCTCCCAATGGTGCAGGGGCGAGAGACTAGGCCCAACATTAGGGAGGAGCTCTAGCACATGCAAACCCTAGAAAACCACACGCATGACTTCCTAGAGCTAATGGTGGCATGCATGGACACAACAAGACACTTGAGGATTTTCACCACTTACCAACTTGTAGAGGTCGGTGAGGCCAATAAGTGAATGTGAAAAGAAAGCAAAACGTTGATGAATCTCTAACATCTCCATCTGACACAAAAGAGGCAAACCCAAGGATTGTTAGTATCATTATCTCCACTATATGTTTTGCACACTAGACAAGAGCTTATTATACCCAACCTTTGATAGGACTCTACCATGGCCCCACACCCTTAATAGAATTTCTCAAAAGTTGGGTCATGAATAACTGGGAAAGCATGGGTTGTAATTTTGAGACAATGCAACATTCATCAAATAATTGCTTATTATTCATGTTTGAGACCAATTTGATGGCATTAAATATCCTAGGAGTAGGCTAATAGATGCTTAAAATTTTCCCTCTCACACTATTCGAATGGTCTCAAGATTTGGATCCTATGAGTCATCATCATCCCCATGCACGTTAAGATGCCATATCTACTTATGAATCTCTACCAATACCTAGAGCTATATGGCCTCCTTGCTTGGAAAGGTATTAGGGAAAAAGCCTACAAATGTTTTCATCCCTAAATGGCACCCATACATTCTAGTAGAGATTAATACAAGTAAAAACCATTTATCTTCTTGAATATTACAAAACAAAGGGAAATGGGACTAAGTTGTAGCATGTGGTTTATGGTAATCTACTAAATGATTGTTTTAAATGTTTTAGGACATGAATGTATATTCAAAATTAGCTAGAATATAAAAAGAAATAATGAAGCAGCACCAACTCCTTAGGATAATGGCAAAACAAGTCATGATAGTTCCAACAAGTCATTGAAAAGGGGAAGAGCAATAACAACCCCCTCAAACAAAAATAGTAAAAACAACCATAACAATAATAGTTATGCCCCAATACTAATGGACTTGCTTAATGAATTAATTAGGCCAATAGAAAATAGAGAACCTAGTAACTCAAAATAGGAAGCTAATTTCTCAACCTAGTCGAAGTCACACTCGGATGAGATCTTCGTTGACTCTAAACCTTCAATTAACTTAGATGCTAATAATAATGGAATTGACCCTAACAACATCTTACTACTATATTATTTTCGTTGTAGGTTCGAAAAGCCCCAAACCTCCAAAGGGCTTCTCGAACCTATCCCATTTTCCAAACCTCCCTTTTTCAATCAAAACCCCCTCCCCTCCCCTCTTTCTCATGTGTAATCTTCTCTCATTTTCTCTTCCCCCTCCCTTTTTTAATTAAAAGCCCCTCCCCCCCCTCCTCTCACCTTCTTTTTTAAATTTACACCCCTCCCCTCTCTCTCACTTATAATCTCTCTTTCTTTTCTCCCTCCCCTTTTTAATTAAATTTTTCCCCCCTCCCCCTCTCTCTCTCATGTGTAGGACCTAGGTTCTCTCTCTCTCTCTCTTTCTCTCTCTCTCTCTCTCTCTCTCTCTCTCTCTCTCTCTCTCTCTCTTTAATTGAATTTCTCACCCCTCTCTCTCTCTCACGTATAGGGTCTAGGTTCTCTCTCTCTCTCTCTCTCTCTCTCTCTCTCTCTCTCTCTCTCTCTCTCTCTCTCTCTGTCTCTCTCTCTCTCCCCCTCTTAGATTGAACTTTTTAATTTAAAATTTTCTTTTAATTAATTTTTTTAAAAAAATTAAAATTAAATTTTTTCGAACATAGTTTTTCACACACTTTGAGAGAGAGAGAGGAGGAGAAGAAAAAGAAGAAGAAGAAGAAAGAGAAAAAGACAGAGAGGGAGGAAAGAGGAAAGAGAATAGTATTTTTTAAATTAAATCTTTTTCTTGTCCCCCTCCCCTCTCTCTCTCATGTGTAGGGCCTACGTTCTCTCTCTCTCTCTCTCTCTCTCTCTAATTAAACTTTTTAATCTAATTGAGAGAGAGAGGGAGGGAGGGAAAGAGAGAGAACCTAGGCCCTACACATGAGAGAGACGGGGGGGAGAGGGGAGGAATTTGATTAAAAAGGGGAGGGGAAAAGAAAGAGAAAGATTATGAGGGAGAGAGAGAGAGGAGAGAAGAAGAAGAAGAAGAAGAATGACAATGATTAAAAAAAGAGAAAAACATGGAGAGAGGGGGGAAAGAGAAAAGAGAATAGCATTTTTTAAATTAAACTTTTTAAATAAAGTTTTTGACTATGAGAGAGAGAGAGAGGAAATATATAATCTGAAAGAGAGAGTAGATAGAGGGAGAGAAATGGAAAGAGAGACAAGAGAAAAATAGAGAGAGAAGAGAAAACATATAGAGAGAAAAGAGAGTGAGAGAAAAAAAACTTGAAAGAGAAAGAGAGAGGAAAAGAAAAATATGGAAAGAGAAAGAGAGAGATAATACCAAGAGCAAAAAAGAAAGAAGAGAAGAGGGAGGGAGAGAGGGGGAACAAAGAGAAAGAAAATTATAGAGAGAGGAAATATACAATTTAAGAGAGAGAGAGAGAGGAAAAACAAATGAAAAAGAGAGGGGGGAGAGAAGAAAAGGGGAGAGAGAGACAAAGAGAAGAAAAGAAGAAGAAGAAGAAGAGAGAGAATTTGAACACAGAGAGAGAGAATTATAGTGAGAGGAAATAAAAAATTAAAGAGAAAATGAAAAGAGAGAAGAAGAAAAAACGGAGAGAGAAGGAAAAGAGAGGAGAGGGGGGGAGAGAGAGAATAAATATGAGAGAGAGAGAGAGAGAGAGAGAGAGAGAGAGAGAGAGAGAAGAAGAAGAAGAAGAAGAAGAAGAAGAAGAGAAGAAGGAGAAGAAGAAGAAGAAAGAGGAAAAGAGGAAGAGAGATGGAAAAAAAGAGAAAAGAGAATAGTCTTTTTTTTAATTAAATATTTTTTTAGAGAGGGGGGAAGAGAGAGAGAGAGAAGATAAAATTTAAAAGAGAGAGAGGGAGAGAAGAAAAAAAAGAAAATTAGGAGAAATGGGAGGAGAAGAAAAGGGGGCGGAGAGAGAGAGAGAGGAGAAGAAGAGAGAGAATATGAACATAAAGAGAGAATTATATATAGGGAAAAGATAAAATTTACATACTTTAAGAGAGACTCAAGGGGGAAAAGAAAGTGAGAGAGAGAGAGAGAGAATTATAGAGAGAGGAAAGATAAAATTTAAAAGAGAGAGAGGAAGAGAAAAAAATGAAAATTAGTAAAAAGGGGAGGAGAAGAAAAGAGGGCAGAGAGAGAGAGAGAGAGAATAAAACGAGAGAAGGGAGAGGAGAGAGAATATAAACATAAAGAGAGATAATTATATATAAGAAAAATATAAAATTTACATACTTTAAGAGAGATTGAGGGAGAGAGAGAGAGAGAGAGAGAGAGAGAGAGAGAGAGAGAGAGAGAGAGAGAGAGAAGGAACATGGAGAGAGAATTATAGAGAGGGAAAATATAAAATTTAAAAAAGAGAGAGTGTGAGAATAAAAAATAAAGGAGAGTGAGTGAGAAGGAAAAGAGAGGAGAGAGAGAAGAAAATAAGAGAGAGAAAAAAAGAAAAATTTTAAAAAGAGAATGAAGAGAGAGAGAGAGAGAGAGAAGAAGAAGAAAATAAAAGGAAAAAAAGGAGAGGGAGAGACAAGGAAAAGAGAGAGAGAGAGAGAGAGAGAGAGAGAGAGAGAGAGAAGAAGAAGAAGAAGAAGAAGAAAAGCGGGTAGAGAAAAAAAGGAGAAAGACATAGAGGATTAGGAGAGGAGAAAAAATAAACTAAAAATAGAGAGAGAGAGAGAGAGAGAGGGGGGGGAGAGAGAAGGTAAAGAAAAAAATTGAAAATAGAGAGGGAAAAGATGAGAGAGAAATATGAAAAATGGATTGCTGAGCGAAGTTGCCATGCGATAGCACAGCAACCTCACCTAACGTTCCTCACATGGAATGTTAGTATACATTTAGGAAGAGTCGACAGATGTTTAAGCTTATAAAAGATAATTACCTATAACATAAAGGGTTTTATTGACCCAAATAGAGCTAGCATAATTAACTCTTGGATGAAGGAATCCCAATTAACCCAAATGACAATTGCTTGCAAGAAATTAAAGTTGATAAAGATAGTCTAATAAAAAACTTGAACCTAATATCTAAAGGATACACGTGGAAAGTCACTAGACACAACAATAAGTGGAGGGGGGACTACAATACAGTAAGGGGGCCAAGTATAGAACACCTAAGGAAAAAGATGTATTTTTAGGAGGGGTCTCATATTTTGTATCTTTTTGAGACTTGAACATATGAGCATGTAAGATATATCAAGAAGAATTGAATGAGTCCAATATTGAATTTTTTATTTTTAAATATTTTTATGTAATTAAAAAAATTAGGAGGTAATGATACTATTGAGTGCTAGTAATGTAATATTTTTTAGCAAATCAATGAGCGACCCCTAGGCAAGATTCTTAGCACATTCCTTTTTTTTTTGTGACATCACTAGCCCTAAGGTGTTTGCTTTTTGACATCGATTTTGCAATTGGCCCTCTTACCCCAGGGTGAGAGCTAGCTTATGCCCATCATCACTCAATTCTATATTGGGCCCCACAAAAATTAGGTGATTGCCCACATTAAAGAAAAATTAATTTTGCTATTGTTACCTTTTATGCTGCTAGAAATGTCAACAATATGTGTCAAATTTTGAACTCACTAATGATGCTACATTGCCTTATAATCTTAGGGGAGACTCAACATGGTGGAGGACATCAATGACATTATTCATTCCTTTTTAAAATCTCAATCATGATCTTTTGAGCCATTAATTTTAAACTATGTTTGGTGCTTTTCTTATATGTAATGAGCCTCCATGTCAACAAGGAGGACATCATAGACTCCATCTCCTTCTACAGTAGCTCCTATAGCATCATTGATAGTCGTAGAAATTCCACTCTCCCATGGATATGCCCCTCCTATACCATACACCATGTTCAAGGGAGAGTACATGACTACATGTGATATTGACATAAATATGCACATCATGCTTGTGGGAGGTAGCTTTGTGTTTCAACACCACATGAGAGACCTATTTGATGTCTACATGTCAAGGCTTAATCTATTATGGATGTAAGTATCACCTCGTTGCCTATAGTATTTTAAAAACATTATGTAACTTGGTATAACTTGCTAAGTTTTAAAAAAAGTATGTAAATTTGTGTAATTTGTCTACATGATTTAAAAGATTATGTAAATCTCCTCGAACATCAATGAGACAATGCACGATAAGATTCTAATGCTTATTGTAATACCTATGGCGTTGAAAGGGGGGGGGGGGGGGTTTACGTGGTTTGTAAATTATAGATTAGTATAGAATATTTAAATCATAGATTAGTGACTAACAAGTAAATTATAGATTAAAATCTTTTTGCCAATGGAATTTCCTTGGTGTAGTTCTTGATCATTAGTACAAATGGATTTTTTTTCTATAATTAGATAATGAACATATTCTTTGTTGTATTTCATTATGTTGTATAATCTAAATTACCTAGAAGCAACATTCCCCCCCCCCCCCCCCCCCCCTCCCCCAACACACACACACACACATTGATGGGCTAAAGTAGTAGCCTAAGTGCTAGAAACTATGGTGTATGAAGCATGATGTCCATACAAACACATATGTGCATGCATGCACATGAGCGCACACATGCACACATGCATGTGTATGCATGCGCATGCACTCATGCACCACACCTAGCGCAAGGCACCAAACGAGGAACTAGAAACTATGGCAAGTCAAGCATGATGTGGCACAATGGCATGAAAAACAGAACAAGAAGCCTATGCATTTATTGCATGAAGCATGGATTAGGGTGTAAAGTGTGATTCATTTTTGTGACATCACACACATCATGGCCTATCCTTGTAGCATAGCTTCATGTATATGCCATTAAGAAATGGAATAAGAAGCCTATATGTGGAACACATATGTCATGTAAAGTGTGGTTTAGGGGCAAAGCACCCTAGTAGTCTTAACATCAATGTGAAGCATTGGTCTAGGCGCTTAGCACCTAGTATGCATCACTATACATCTTTGGTGCATAGAATAGAAACCCATGATATACATTTGCATCCCTTGCATGCATATGAATTAGACACTTATCTTGTGTAAAACCACAAATATATGTACAATGAGTGCAAACCATCAAGGAAAAACAACCCATGTGACAAGCATATGTAGCCCTTGTGAAAGTTGAAATCTATAACCATTATGCCAAAAATTTGTAGCATTTGTGCTAGTAACTCAATGCACATATGCACCCTTGAAATATTTATAGTTAGAGACACGTTGATGATGTATACCAAGGCCTACATGTTGACATTTATCCAATGCATGCATAGTAAGCCCACATACATGGCAACTTAGGCACAAATGGCAAATGTTGAAAATATAAAGATGTTGGACAAGGAGTTCTAAGGAAATATAAATATGTTGGGCATGGAGTTCTAAGGAAATTTAAGTGTGTTCAATCATAGTATATATCTCCAAACATGGTAGCATTACAAAGTTGCACCATCCAAAAGTTTTAAAATAGAATCTTGCAATGATATGTTTCCATCATGGAAGTAAATAACAAAAGAATTGAAAAACAATCTCAACAAGTGCGTAATTCATTAGAGATCTAAGTGTACACTATCCCTACTTATCAAGACTCTAAGACTCATGAATTTTACTCATTAAGTAAGACGATAACATATTCAAATCTTGCATCAAATAGTTCAGGCTACTATAACACACCTAATACCATCATGCTTGCACACACATCCACTTGGATCATAACGTATGGACTTGTGATGTTAGCAAGTGAACATAAAACATAGTCATTATTGTCTCTTTCATATATTATTGTGCCCTATCTCAGATTTCCTTATACAATTAACCAAGTTAGTGTAAGGGTATATATTCACTTTGATTAAATTAGATATTGTATTCATTTTATTGAATGTTAACCTGAGTAAGAGAAGAGATACTGAAGACAAGCTAGGTGCCAGAAATCAAGTGCCAAAAGGACTAACCAAGAGTACTAGAAAACCAACTTTCAAGGATGTGAATTTGGATGATCATATTTTAGGCATCGTCCATGTGTGAGATGCAAAAGTAATACTTTTTATATGTCACTAAGAAGAAAATTATTTTTTGTACAATAAACTAATATAGCCAGGCTCACTCCATGCAAATCATAATATCATTCAAAGCTACATTAGAAGACTGACAATGGATATGAGGGTTGCAAGAAACCTCCTTCTCCTATACTTAGTGTAGGTCTAATTTAAGAGGAGGACCAATTAACACCCACAAGAAGGGATGAGCTACTCAACTTTAACTAGAATATCATAACACTAACCCTAATGCATAGAATGTGTAAGTGGAAGGAGAGATTATTCTTGTGTGCAAACTTTGGATCTTCCACTTTTATGCCTTTTGTCTAACTTCTGGTGCACCATTGCTTGAGAATGGGACTAGTGAGGGTGAATTTCATCTTCACCTTCCCATATGCTTCCCTTTAGTTTTCATAGCTTTTTGCATAAGAGGTTGAGAAGTTCTACGTGAGGGAGTGATTGTGTGTGAGAGAGTGAGGGAGCACTTGGGGGACAAGCTCTTCTTCTCCCTCTTCTTCTTCTTCTTCTTCTTCTTCTTCTTCTTCTTCTTCTTCTTCTTCTTCTTCTTCTTCTTCTTCTTCTTCTTCTCTTGGCAGTGGAGTTACTTGATGTAGATGCAAAGGAGTTCAAGCACAGTAGCTTGAGGAGCACATCAATGGATCATGATATCATCTACAAGCCCTTAAGCTTTTGGAGGACTACAACATAGGAATGTAAATAGGTAAGTCTACTATAACTTTGAAACATTTCATTTCTTATTTTCACGAGGAGTGTGAGGAGAAGCTTAGGTGGTTCAAAGCTAGTGCACAAGCCAACTAAGTGAGAGTTAATTGAGTGATGGGAAAGTTGAACTCTTGAATAGATAATAGTGTTTTTCCATCGTCCCACCATTGAGCTCTTGTTAAGCCTAACATTTTGGTCTATTGTTGGGACTTAGGACATAATCAATTCTCCCAAGGTGCTTGTATTCTCACCATATGGTGGAATAGGAGGCTTGTGTGTGTAAATGTGATGGAATAATGAGAAAAAACCAATCTCTCACTTATGTGACATTTCTTAATCTGAAACACATGCACAACTAGGTTAGGAGACCAAATTAGGGAGGAATTGATTTAGGGGATTAAAAAGGTTTAAATAGGGTGGAGTAGGACATATTCAAAAGTAATAAATAGAGAAAAATATTTGAAAAATCATTAAACAATCTAGACAATTGATCTTATGTTAGTAATGTTGTCCTTGGAAATTCATTTGTTGCTTGCAATAGGTCAATTGCACTTGAATGAATCATTTTCTTAGAGAGAGATTGAATATGTTTGAAGGATAAGGCAATAGCCCTATGTGGTTAATAATACATGGACTAGTCTACTTGCACTCAGACTTGTCTACATATTGTGGAGGACTGCTCATGGTTTACAAGCCTAGAGCACACAAACAAATTTGCACTCAAACTTGTCTACATACTATGGAGAACTACTCATGGTTGACATGATGCCAGGAGGCATATTCCACAGTGGATTCCATGAGGTTTTGCGATGGATTCTGTAAAATTTTATTATTATCGGGGCTCATACACAAAGTGGATTCTTTGTGCGAGAAGTCGATGGGGACGCCTATCCTTTTCGGGCGTTTTGTTAATTTAATGTGTAAGTGGGTGATTCCATAGCGGGTGATTCCACAAAATACATATTTAAATTAATAAACGTTTATGAATTTTGAGTGCACACTCGTAATAAATTAAGGTTAGGATTGATTTTTAACCAATTTATATTTGTAGTTGAAGACTGCTAGGTATTCACTTTTGTCGGTTTAATTGTATTATTTTTCTAACAATTGTGAATGTTTCAGTTGATGTGTAGAGCAAGTAGCGGTGGCATTTGTCCCACTACCTGAGAAACTTTCCAAAAGAAATTTTTGCAGAATTTCCTTCCTCCCCAATTCCATGAAAAAGCAATCAAGCAATGGGATCTTCTACAACAAAGGGATCGTGAACCTATTTCCCAATACACTGAACGTTTCTGGAATGCTCTATTGCAACTACATATGCTCGAAGATGTACCTGAAGCAACTCATAAACGCAAGTTTATGTCTGGCCTACTTGGACATTTCTATGCGGAAGTCAATATGTTCAAGCCAACAACCCTTGAAGATGCAATTTCCTTGGCCCATGACATTGAAGACAAAATTCGCGGACGAGACAAGTGAGCACAACAATTTCCAACTAATGGTAACTTTGGTTCCAAACAATTCAATTCAAATTTTTGAAGATTCAATCAAAGTCGTTTCCTTCCATCTTCATTCCGTAAATCTTGGACACGACCACCTGCCTTGCCATCAAACACAAATCCAAACCCTAAGCCATCTCCACAGTCAAATCGCAACATTCCTAAACTTCCTGCCATTACCAATAATGTATCCAAATCAAAACCCATAGTTTGTTACAAATGCCATCAACTTGGACATCTAGTAGCAAATTGTCAATCCAAAAAGCCATCCATCCATATCAATTATCTGGAAGTAATAGAAGATGAAGAACGTGACGAAATGCTGGATTTTACGAAAGATGACAACGACATTGGTACTACTTCGGATACTTTGCAAGGTATGGCAACTCCTCATTCTTTATTAACAATGAAATGTTTTGTGCATGGTAAAGAAAAGACTATTTTACATGATGATGGGAGCACACATGACTTTATTTTCGCAAAATCAATCAAAGAATTGAATTTACAAACTGTTTCTACACATTATCGCATCAAGGCTGCATTCTTAGGTATGAGATATAATGGAACACAAGAGGTGCAAAATTTAGAAATTAAAATTGGTGAATGTACTGAATGAAGAAATTTCTTAGTTGTACCTTAGCAATTTAGTGACATTATCTAAGGAATGCCTTGGCGTCATCAATACAATTCTGATATAGATTATTCTGCGCATTCAATTAAAATTTATTTTCAAGGAAAACAAATCACACTGCATGGTATGCATGCTTCCAATAATTCTCCACTGCTTACTCATACTCAGGCTAAACGTGCATTACGTAAAAGTAGCAAATCCTATTTAATATGGGTGAATGAACTTCAAGCTAAAGAAAAACAGATGCATCCTAGGTATACACAATTTCTTGCCCAATTCCAAGATTGTTTTGATGTTGATTTACCACCTGGATTACCACCTTCACGTCCTGAAGATCATAAGATAGATTTAATTCCTGGAAGACAACCACCATGTAAAGCACCATATAGACATAACCAAATTGAACAGAAAGAAATTCAAAATCAAATAGAAGAATTACTTAACAGAGGATTAATTCGACCCAGTAGTTCTCCATTTGGTGCACCTATTTTATTAGTGAAGAAGAAAAATAATACCTATCGCATGTGCATTGATTATCGTGCCCTAAATAAAATTACTATTAAGAATAGATACTCGATTCCTAGGGTAGATGATCTTATAGATAAGCTACAAGGATCTGCCATATTCAGTAAGATAGATCTTAAATCTAGATATCATCAAGTAAGATTGGACAAATATGATATATTCAAAACTGCATTTAGAACACAATTTGGACACTATGAATTCTGGTTATGCCTTTCGGTTTAACTAATGCACCAGCCACATTCAGTCGTATGATGAATCGCATATTTCTGAAACATCAGCATTGTGTCATAGTTTTCTTTGATGACATATTAGTTTTCAATAAAAATGAGAATGAGCATTACAAACATTTGTCTTTAGTTTTTAAGTTGTTAAAAGACAATCAATTATATGCTAACCTCGAAAAGAGTAAATTCTTCCAAACAGAAATTGAATATCTAGGACATATTATTTCATCAAAAGGTATTAAAGTCAACCTTAAAAAGATAGAGGCAATCTTAAATTGGCCCATACCCAAAAATGTGCATGAATTACATTCTTTTCTAGGTCTTGCTAGCTTTTACAGAAAATTTGTGAGAAATTTCTCATTACTTGCATTACCTTTGACAAAACTTTTAAAGAAGGGTATTGTGTATAACTGGTCTGATAATCAACAAAAGTCCTTTGATTTGCTGAAACATGCTTTAACTCATGCTCTTATATTACAATTACCTGACTTCAATAGACCATTCTTCTTAGTAGTTACTGATGCTAGTGGATCTGGAATAGGAGCAGTCCTTATGCAAGATTCTCATCCCATAGCCTATTCTAGTTGCAAACTCAAACCATCTGAACTTAAATATTCTACCTATGACAAGGAATTGTTAGCCGTAGTACAAGCCTTACGTCAATGGAAACATTATTTAATGGGATCTAAATTTATGATCAAAACTGACCAACAAAGCATTAGACATCTCCTTAGTCAACCACAAATATCTGACCGACACATTAAATGGGCCGCTTTTATTCAAAGTTTTCATCCCCTTATACAATATCAACCTGGAAAAGAAAATGTTGTTACTGATGCTTTGAGTAAAAGACCAACAATTCAAAATATTTTTGTGATATCATTTGATTCCCTTATTCCTATGCAAGATACTTATCATCAAGATCCTACTTTTCAAGCTGATTGGAATAAACTAGTTGCAAATAATTGGATTCCTATTGATTCATTGTCTTGCATTAATGGATTTATGTTTTATGAAAAAAGATTATGTGTGACTGTTCCATTTCGATCATTTGTTTTGCACGAAATTCATTGTCCTCCATATCAAGGTCATAGAGGAATTATATCTACTTTACATACATTGATTGAAGATTTTTATTGGCCACATATGGACACTGATGTATCTAACTTTGTATATGAATGCCTAATTTGTCAACGCGTTAAAAGACACCATGGTAAACAATATGGTTTATTAATGCCATTATCTATTCCATTACGACTATGGGAACAGATTTCAATGGATTTTATCACTAGTCTACCTAACACTAAAACTAACCATGATATGATTTGGACTGTTGTAGATAGGTTTAGCAAACAAGCATATTTTATTCCATGCAAGAAAACTTTAACTGCATCTCAAGCTGCTCAATTGTTTTTGAAAACTGTTTTCACTAACCATGGTTTACCAAAAGCCATTATTTCTGATCGTGATTCTAGATTCTCTAATACTTTTTGGATTACTTTGTTTGCTAGCTTAGGAACAAAGATTGATTTTTCATCCGCATTTCATCCTGAAACAAATGGTCAAACAGAAGCTACTAACAGTACTATTTTGGATCTTTTGCATGCTTACACCATTTCAAAACCACATACATGGGATATATATCTACATTTATTTCAGTTTGCATATAATAACACACCACATACAGCTACACAGAAAGCACCATTTGAAGTTATTTATGGATATCGATTGCCTACACCTGTTGCATCATTGTCAAACAAAATTCAAACTACTGATGATATTGCTAACATGCATGCTACTATTTTTGATGAAGTTAAAGATATGATTGCCAAAGCCCAGCAATCATATACAAAACAAGCAAACAAAAAAAGACAGGCTATGAATTTTAAAGTTGATGATTATGTTTGGTTACGAATTGAAAAACGAAGATTACAAAGTGTAGATAAACACCAAGTTGTCAAATTAGCACCTAGATTTTATGGACCATTCAAGATCATACACAAAATCAATGACAATGCATTTAAACTAGAATTACCACAACATTGGAAAATCCACAACACCTTCCATATCAGTTTATTACAACCTTTTAGAGGCCAACTACCTGTACACCCTGTCTATGCAAACCCTCCTTTGCTAGATGATGAAACTGAAATCCTTGAGCCTGAAACTATTATAGATACTGACTTTATGACCACTAGAACTGGCCATAGATATTCTAGATATTTGGTTAAGTTTAAAAATCATCCTGTTGAAGAGGCCCAATGGATGCATACTAGAGATCTAAGTGCTTTCCCCACACTATTAGCTCCACATTGAGCTAATAGCAATTGAGGACAATTGCTATCCCACCCCAGGGGTATAATGCCAGGAGCCATATTCCATGGTGGATTCTGTGAGATTTTGCGGTGGATTCCGTAAAAATTTATTATTACCGGGGCTCATACACAAAGTGGATTCTTCGTGCGAGAAGTCGATGGGGACGCCTATTCTTTTCAGGCGTTTTGTTAATTTAATGTGTAAGTGGGTGATTCCATAGCGGGTGATTCCACAAAATACATATTTAAATTAATAAATGTTTATGAGTTTTGAGTGCGCACTCATAATAAATTAAGGTTAGGATTGATTTCTAACCAATTTATTTTTGTAGCTGAAGACTGCTAGGCATTCACTTTTGTCGGTTTAATTGTATTATTTTTCTAACAATTGTGAATGGTTCACTTGATGTGTAGAGCAAGCAGCGGTGGCATTGGAAAGCATTGGAGGATAGCGTGAATTCAAATTATCATTAATTTTTGATGGGCGTGTATCTTAGGCATGGTGCCTATATTTTGTCGTGCTTATTTATTAAAGCATTTGATATTTATTTATTATTTTTGTATGCGCATGGGCGCGCGATTTAAATATTTGTATTGGACATTGTATTTGGATACCGCCTGACTTCTTGGGCGCCCAATAGCTTTAATTCTTTAGTGGCACAAAAGTAAACACAAAAGCTAAAGCATGCTATTTTGTAAATTGGGCTATTTCTTGAGCTTGAAGATGAATAATATATTAAATACATGCTTTGTGGAGTGCTCACACAAGGCATGGGGGGAGATTGCACCCAATTGGTCTCTTGTTCATGTCGCGCAAGATTCCTTCATTGGTTTTTGTGTAAAAAGTAGAGTTCTTTTGTTCTTGGGGACCTTTTGACGCTCACTACGCGCGCATACGACGATCGATCTGTGCACCATGACAAGCATAGAGCACACAAACAAACTTGCACTCAAACTTGTCTACATACTATGGAGAACTACTCATGGTTGACAAGCCTAGAGCACACAAACAAACTTGCACTCAGACTTGTCTACATATTGTGGACGACTGCTCATGGTTTACAAGCCTAGAGCACACAAACAAGTTCGCACTCAAACTTGTCTACATACTATGGAGAACTACTCATGGTTGACAAGCCTAAAGCACACAAACAAAATTACTTGCAGTCATACTTGTTTGCCTACACTTAGACTAGTTTGCATATACTTGGGCTTGTCTACCTACATTCACCTAGCTTGCCATACTCAAACTAGCTTGCTTGCACATGGCCTAGTTTTCCTATACTTAGACTTGCTTGCATGCATTGGACACTTAGACTATCTCAAATTAGCATCCTTGATTACTTGATCTTATTGGGCACCCTTAGGAATTACAAGTCTAACCTACACCAAAAGACTTTATTTGCTTGCTTAACATGCCATTACTCACATTAGAATTTAGATGGAATCCTAGCACTATCCACTCTTCATAGGGGAAAAACAACCATTGGGTTGATTGGAATACCATTGGGAGGTTAGGTTAACCTAATGGCATCCTTAACTAGCTAAGATTGCATCTCTTGATTAGCCCTAGCTCAACTTGCCTTCCTAGCCCCAACTTGATGGAGGCATAATTTTTATCATGCCTCACCTAAACATACTCAAGCTTGCCTTGAGCCTCGCCTAAAATATTGAACCTTGCAAAGCTTGCTTAAGAGAAGAAATCTCTATACTTACTTTTTTTCCCCATAAAATAAGGATTGAAAGACAAAAGCAAGCACATGAGTGAATCATGCCATTTGAGTGGATCATGTCGCCCTAGCTTGGGATTGATTTGATGCCCAACATGCAATTGCTTGAACCTGTGATTGTTTATATAAGTAAGGATCCATGATTGGTAGTAATAACCCAATTTGTGTCAATCCCAACCCAAGGTTCAATACCCATCCATGATTGATTGTACATTTAACCCATAATGCACATCTATGTTAGACCATAATTCTATTTAAGCAGGGCATGACTGGCTAAGACTTTGCCCACAATCCAACAAAAGAGTGGTGTTAGGGGTTGGAAAGGTGTAGGCCCAAATCTGTTGGGGATCAAGGAAAAGAGAATATAGATGGAAGAAATAAATAATGGAATAAGGACTCTCGAATATACTATAGAACACAAGAAGCATATAAACCCAACAAGAAATTGTATTACTCTTGGGAACTCTGTATAATTGCAATAAATCCCTTCACGTAATACACTATAACTAACACAATAGATTAGGAAAACTCTTGGGAACTCTGTACAATTGCAATAAATCCCTTCAAGTTGAATACACTATAGCTAACATAATAGCTTAGGCAAACTCTATTTGAGATGATAGCTTAGCACCACCCTTTTAGCCAGGAAGAAATTACCACAACAAATACAAAGGAAACACTTGGAAATATTGTCAAATACTTTGCCAAAATAGCCTTGAATATGCATAAAACAACCAAAAACCCCTTCAACCCTTCTTCTTTGGTAAAACCGTGTGCGATCTCTAACACTCTCAGTCCTCACTTGTCATAATAGGTAAATATATATTTAGATTTGTCCCAAAAAGAATCTCTTATAAGCAAGCCTTTTTAGGCTAAAGGCCCCTGCAAAGAGGTAGAATGACTTGTCTTTTACTTTAGCTCTATCAATCATAGCAATAAAAGAGTCCCATATCTCCTTGATATTTATCACAAATAAATATCCACAAGCATTTGTTTGTGTTCTCCTTGTTTACTTCAGTGCTTTTCCACAAACATACATCCACAAATATATGTTAGTTTTCTCCCTATTTATTTAAATGCCTTTCTTGAATTTGTTTTGTTATGGCCATGTGCCTAGCTACAACTTGTTTCTATCATAAATTTGTCATACCAACTTAGAATAGGGTCATCCAAGTACTCACATGGAAGTAAACATAGGTGTTCGACAAGTCGATGTGGATAGAATTGCAAAAGTCTTTCCAAAATAGTTGAAAACACAGCTTTTTTGTAAACACATCACTTTTTAAGATATTTTTTTGGCATGGATGACTTGTATCTCTCAAAATAAGTCCTTCATGTATTTAGATTCACCCAAGATCTCATTAAGCCATTAAAACTCAATATTGGATAGTCGAACTATCTCAAAGACCAATTATATTCCCAGAAAACCATCTAATGACTCCCTACCATGTGTTCTTATATTAATGGTCTTTCCTATGGTTTTTCTTCATTGAACCTATAACCACATTACATCCACCCCTCAAAACTTGCATATGCCATGGCATGTGCCACTTACTCTTTTGCAGGTTTGAGGTCATCATCATCATCATCCATAGGCTCTAAATCTTCTTCGTGTTCAATATACTACTATGTCTCTTCATCTTCAAGCTTTGGCTCTTTATACTCTTATGATTTTCTTCTATTGAATATATTGATTCTTTTACTTACAAGTGGAACCCTAAAATTTATCCCATCTAGATTTCACAAGGCATATTTGGCTTTGACAAAAACCTACATCATAGTCAATGGTTTAAACTACCTCGTGGATAGCTTCATGAGTACATTGCATTGATTAACTAGATTATTGTCATATATTAACACCCAATTACCTTCTTTAATAGCCTTGGGTATCAACCAATGGCTCCTACCAAATCTCTCTTTATTCTTCGGTCTTGCCTCTTTTAGTCTTTGAACTGTAGCTTCAATATCTTCTAGTCTCCTCTCTAGTTGTCAGATCCTAAGAGCTAAGAGTTCTTCTATGGCCAAACCTTCTTCCTATGGAATCATGTTCCATGTAGTGGTCATTGTCTTTATAGGCATCACTGGCTTTTGCATGAGCTCAATCGACATATAGCTTGTGGTAGCACTATATGTGCTATGATTTGCCCATAAAGCAAAAGGCAATAATTGTGGCCAGTCTCTGAATCTTCCTCTGCAAGCCTTTGCTAATGCCTTTACTATGGGTTGATGCCCTCTCTTATTTCTTTCCATTACCCTTTGGATTATAAGATGAAGTCAATGCCAGTTTTATACCTAGTCTTAAAAAGAATACTCTAGCTTCTTCAACATCTAACTCTCCTCAATTTATAGTTACTTTACCTACACATCCATAAATGCAAAAGACATCTTGAAGAAAAAACTTACATACCACACTAGTTGTCTTGGTCCTTAATGCTCTCCCTTCAATCTAGTTGGTTAGTCAGATCTCCTCTTGCAAGCCCTATGTATCTCATTTCCCGAAATTTGGCATACATAGTAACAAGATCAACAATCCATTATTATAATATATGCATAAAGAATATTAGGGTGTAACTCATCTCTATGCTATACTGAAGAGTACATCTGGCACTCTATACAAGACTCTACAAACTCTGATATATCCTTGTGACTCCCTCTTCAAGGGCAAATTCTTTTTTTACTTTAGCCCTCCCTTATCACTCATTGGCAGCTTGAAAGCACTTTATTTGGCACTTGGGAACACCCCCTTGATACTCGACATTGGTGGTTATCATTGGCATTGATTTGTGGACTAATTTACCTTAGTCTAAGACCGTTTTCCATAGTCCATAGGTAGCCACAAACAATGTTACATCAGCACTTTATGTTTATGCTTGGTTGGCATTGACATTGGTTGCTCAGTTGGTCCCGAATGCTAAGGGAATGTATGCCTATGATGTGAGATGCTTTTGGGGCTGAATTTTCTAAATCTTTGACTATTTTACGCAATCCACATACAGCCCAAAATAGGGCAGCTCCCTGTCATTACATTTTATGCTCATGCTACATGGTCATTTGATGCCCGATTATGCCCGGTTGGTGCCTATACATATGGGAAAGTATACCTATGGTTTGTCTATGGTTTTGAGCTTGGATTGAGCCACTGTTTGCTCAGTTTTGGACATTTATTTGCTGCTGGAATATTCAAGGCTGAAGCTTATTTTCTTATTTTTGGATATGCATGTTGGATTCAGGCTATGTCTTGGATGTATACATTAATGTAGTGACTCTCGGGGATCGACATAGAGCTTGGATTTTCTCTCAAATCATTGGTTGAGCTTGAGCTTGCTTTGCATAGCATTTGGATCTTCATCTCTGCTATACTTATGGCATGTACTTTGCTTATGTCTAAATGGTCTTGACATGTTTGGCCTATGCAACTACTACATACTCGTTACATTGTTTGGAGTTGGATGCTACTGAGCCTTACTTTGGCTTGACATTTGATTGCCTAGAGCTTACTTTGGCTATTTCTTGGCTTGCCAGAGTTATAGTTTGGATGTACTTGATGTCTATGGATGCTATGTATGGATGCTACATGGCCTATATACTCATAAGATCTTATTGATGCTTGATCTTGGATCTTTTGGCATTGGTGCTATCATATGCCCTTGTTGAGCTTCTTTGCTTGATATTTATGGCTTTTGTGCCAGTGGGAGCATCTTGATATGATTGATAGACATTGAGCATGAGATTTATGCTACTTGAGTATTCAGATACTTGAGATTGGGATCTTCACTTGGATGTTGCATGGTTGATATGTCGTGGTCCTCACGGATGTACTTGGGCTGATTTGGGCTTTGCACTCTCTGAGCATACACCTCTTTGTGTCAGGTCTTGCCAGTATTGTGTACACTTTGCCCTATTACATAGGGGGTATGTCGGCTTACTGACGGATTCATTTGATATGCTTGGGTGTTTGCTTGATGTCCGTATGACTGTCACATGCTGATTTATGTCCGCTTGATGCCAGTTATGCTTTGACAGTTAGTGGTTGACTTGGTGCATTCATTTTGCCTACAATTTACTCTCATTGTACATGGCTATAATTTATTACAACAAGCAGTTATGCATGGACATACGTGGAATTTTCATGTTGAATCATCATGATTTTATGTACTTTTGATGGTACTTAGTGGGAAACATCATTAGCTATCAGTTCATGGTCATTTTACCTTGGTTTTGGTGGTATTTTGGCTATTTACCACAAAAAATAACAAGCAGTTTTGAACTGTCTGCATCATTTTGGACTGCAATATGGCGTCTTCTTCCACTGATAGTGATATCTTCAACATCATTAAGGTTGATGGTACGAATTATGCCTATTGGAAGAGCCAAGTCTGGTAAGTATTGGTGCAGAAATCTCAGATCAAGCCACTAAGGATGCATGGTGAGCAACCTGAAACTATGATTGATGATGAATGGGATGAGCTTGATGAGTTATGCAAGTCCACCCTCATCTTGTCTCTCACTAAACAAGTGCATTACAATGTGGTTGAGGAAGCACAGAGTGCTTGGTAGCTTTGGGATAAAATTAAGAACCTCTATGACAAGAAAAGTCGAGCAAGTCAGATCTATTGGCTGAAGCAGCTTATGGACGTGCTCATGAAGGAGAATATGACAATGTTTGCTCACTTGAGCCAGTTCCATGCTATTCTCAAGAACTTGACTTTGTAGGGTATTACCTTTAATGATGAGGTTACTCCATTGTTTTTGCTTGGGACTTTGAGTGAGTCATGGGATGTATTCCGCACTGCTTTATGTGCTCTTGCTACTATTTTGAACTTGCTTGATGTAGAGAGTGCTCTTCTGCAGGAAAAAGATCAATTGTAAGAACTTGGATGCCTCTCATGTGTCGCATGCTTTGACTGTTAGAGGCAAAGATGGTAATGGTAAGAATGACCATGGGAATGGCCATGGCCGAGACTTGCAAAAATCTAGGTCTAAGTCGTGTGGTAAGTCACGCAGCAAGTCTCGTGGGAGAAATGGTAATGTGGCATGTCATCATTGTAGCAAGAAGGGTCATATACGCCTACAGTGTCATGATTTGCACAATGAGAAGTACAAAGACAAGGGAAAGGACAAAGTACAGGAAAAGCCCTCTGATCGTAGCATGGTACTTGTGAAATCCAGTGTGAAAATCAAGGATATAAATGTCATACAGACTAATGACTCCGATGGGGAGTACATACTTGTAGCTAGTTCTTGTGATGCTATGCTGTTGATCGAGGTTCACTCTATGTCTACGCAGTGCTGACTTTTGGATTTTGGTGCTTCATTTCATGTTACACCATGCCATAAGTGGTTCCATTCCTACCGCATTGTCTCTAGTTCAGTTCGCTTGGGTGATGACAAGTCACTTGCTATTGTTGGCATTGGGGATATATGGTTGCAGTTCTCTATTGGCATCACTTTTTTGTTACAGGATGTACGTCATGTACCTGCACTTACACACAGTCTTATGCCTGAAAGGCAGCTTAATGATGCTGGATTTCATGTTTCATTTGGGATTCTGCCTGGAAGATCACCCGTGGCAGACTTGTGCTTACTAGAGGTGCCAAGGCTGGCAGCCTCTATCCTCTTGTAGTTGATGGGTCCTCTACTGGCCATGTTTTGTCAGTCAGTTCCATCCCACATGTATCTCATTGGCATGCTCTTTTGGGTCATATGTCCTTGAATTTGCAGTACTTACCGCCCCTTGACTATTCATGTTTTGATTCATGTGAGCATTGTCTTTATGGCAGACAATAGACTAGGAATACGCATAAGAATTCTGGTCGAATACGCATGGGTGATGTCATTAGTACATTTGGATGTCTATGAGCCCATGCCTTGTTAGTCTATGGGTGGTGCAAAGTATTTTGTGACATTCATTGACGATTTTTTGCGTAAAGTCTAGGCTTACCCCATTAAGCTTAAGTCAGATATCTTGGCTGTGCTTCAGAGATGGCTTGCATTGGTTGAGAACCAGATTGGGCATAGGCTGAAATGCCTTAGGACTGACAATGGGGGAGAATGTGTGTCACGTGCCTTTGAGCAACTATGTGACGAGAGGGGTATTAAGCGCCAGTTGACCACCCCCTATACCCCGCCCCAGAATGGTTTGGCTAAGCGGATGAATAGAACTATCCAGGAGCATGTACGTAGTATGCTTAGCCATGCAGGCCTACCACATAGATTTTGGGCTGAGGCAATTAGTATAGTTGTGCATGTCATAAATAGATCACCTTCTAGTGGTTTGGATTTCTAGGTTGTAGAGGAGGTATGGATTGGGAAGGCTCTGTCTTATGCACATCTACGTGTCTTTGGATGTGAGGCATTTTTCCACGTGTCCAAGAACAAGTGGCTACCTCTGGGATCCGTAGGTGCAGAAAGTCATCTGCAGCCTGATGTAGTCTTTCATGAAGACAAGATGCATAGGCAGCCAGAGAAGGTGGTAGAGATATGTAGGGTTATATTTTAGGAGGAGCCTCGTGCTCCTGCACAACCAGTTGGACAACTTGCAACAACAGTTGGTACACATGAACAGGGTGTTGGATAGGATGCTAGACATGCAGTAGAGCCTGCAGTGAGATGATCTACTATAGCTAGACGTCCACCTGATAGATTTGAGCCCTCGATACATTATGTCTTGGTTATAGATGTATGAGAGCCTCTCACCTATGATGAGGCTATGCGTAGGGGTGACATTCACTCCTTGGAGAGGGCTATGTAGTCTGAGATGGACTCCCTACATAAGAATATGACTTGGGATTTGGTTGCATTGCCTAATGGCAAGAAGGTTTTGCCATGAAAATGGGTGTACAAGCTGAAAAGTACCCCTGGGCACCCCAAAAATTTGTTACTAAGGGTTTTAAATCAGAGCATGGAGTTGACTTTGATGAAGTATTTTCCCATGTGGTCAAGATGACCACCCTACGCTTAGTTTTGGCCTTAGTTGCGCAGCTTGACTTGGACATGTATCAGATGGATGTCAAAATTGCATTCTTGCATGGGGATTTTCATGATGAGATTCACATGGAGCAACCTAAGGGCTTTGCAAGACCTGGTAGGGAGCACGTAGTGTGCAAGTTGAATAAAAGTCTTTATGGCTTAAAGCAGGAACCTAGGGAGTAGTATCATAAGTTTGATGCCTTTATGTAGTCATAGGGCTACAATAGGAGTGCTATGGATCCGTGTCTTTACACAAAGAAAGCATGTGATGGCTCATTGCTTATTTTAGTACTTTATGTGGATGATATACTGATAGCAGGGAAAGCTCATGATGAGCTGGATGCTCTTAAATCTTAGTTGAAGAAGAGCTTTGAGATGAAGGATTTGGGATAGGCCTCTCACATTCTTGGTATGCGCATTAAGCGCGACAGGCATCATGGACTACTCTACCTCTCATAGAGGGAGTACATTCATAAAGTCCTTGAGCGTTTCTGCGTGTAAGATGTGAAGCCTATTGGCTATCCATTACCATCTTATGTGAAGGTCTCACAGGCTGATTGTCCGTAGATAGATGAGCAGAGGGCTGAGATAGCCAAGATCACTTATGCATCAGCCGTGGGTAGTTTGATGTATGCCTTGATAGCCATTCAACTAGATATTGCCTTTGCAGTTGGTGTTGTGGCATGCTATATGGCTACACTTGACAAGAAACATCGGGATGCTGTGAAGGGTATCATGAGTTACCTGAAAGGCATAGTAGATATGTGTATTTGCTAAGGCAACCATGTTACAGGAGTTGTGGGGTACACAGACTTTGATTATGTAGGACATGTAGATAGTAGGAAGTCCACTTCTGGCTATGTATTCACCTATGCTGGAGGTGCTATCTCTTGGATGTCCAAGGTTCAAAAGTGTACAGCTCTCTCTATCACTAAGGCCGAGTATGTTGTAGCCACTAAGGCTTGCAAGGAGGCCGTATGGTTGGGCCATTTGGTTCATGACCTTGGGATTGATTCTATACCTATGCTGCATTTGGATTCTATGAGTGCTATTTAGTTAGCCAAGAATCCAATCTTCCATGTGAAGATGAAACACATTGAGGTGAGGTATCACTTCATACGTGGGGCCGTGGAGGACAAGTCTGTTGACCTTGTCAAGATCTCCATTGACAAAAATCCTACCAATCTGGTCACAAAAAGCCTCACTACTGAGCGCTTTGCCTTCCTCAGGAGATTGATGGGCGTTAAATGAGATCACGTTTTTCCTCATCCTATTGTACATGCGTACACTGTACTACCTTTTCTTTTTCTTTTTCACTCCTCAACTGGGGTAGATTCACCTTTAAGTGGGAGGTTGTTGGGGGTAAAGGCTCCTCTGCCTAGCCGCCCATGTATTACTACACTGACAGTACTTGCCACTACACACTGCAGGTGGCAGGTGCCCGTCACCTCACTTTATTGTTTATTCTTTTAGTGATAGTTTGAATAAAGGAAGGCCCAGTCGCACATTGTGACTGTTGGAGTTCCCATTTGGTCTCTCTCTCTTTCTTACTCTTGCTCTCCCACCATAGCTCTTCCAAGCAAGCTTCGATCCTTCTCACCTTTCACCATTCTTCTTAGGCATTGTGTAAATAGGATGTAAACCACTTGTTAGAATACAGTGTAGACGAAGGCTCTAGAATGCCCATTCTTATTCTTTCATTTAACAGATCTTTGTGCTTGGGCAAGTGAGCCATAGGAACTAGTATAGGTCACAAATTCTAGGGTATGTTTCATATTAATCACCATGGGTGCTATCGCTCTAGATCCACACAACCTATTTCATGTGGTTGAAATATAAATGCTTTGCCATGCCTATATAACATCTCTATGAAACTTTGTCTCTCTATTGGTAAGCGAAACTCTTTGCTACCAATCTTTAGTTCTTTAAGAGATTCCTCTATAAATGCATAGACGATTTTCCTTAGATCTCTTAGGTTTGGCTATTTGAAAGCTAACTTAATTAACTCTTCACTCTTTGGATGCAATGGTACAACAATTGACTTCCCTTTTTATCAATTGTTTTGTACTTTGTCTCAAATCCTTCAACCCTATTTTTCCCATATGACTCATCATGCATCATAAATTCAAAAATTTCAACAATACCCAAAGAGTTTACCTATATGATGGTAGACCCAATATTCTATTCTATTTTTAGTATACTTGAAATATCTACAATCATGTTTGCAAAAGATACCTGATCATATGATTCTACAATGCTCTCGTCATCCTATAGTAAATCATGCTCTTTCATACTCTTTTCTCCCCTAAAAATATATTTTCTAGAAGCTTTATTCATTTCTTTAATCCTCTAAAATTTCACGAAACTTGTTATGTTGAGAATCCTATGAAGCCCAAAGTAAAAGCATCTTCACCTACACCACAATAGGTGAGAGCTTTATCCTCTTAGTACTATCATAGCCTTGAATTACAATAGTACTTACTAAAAACTTGGCTCCTGCAACTCACTAGCATTGGGATGTAGTGGGTGATCCCTCAATGTATCCCTGTTCCTTACATGATTGACACAGATTGTTATAAACTACAATGCTCTTTTGTTGTCTTTGCTCTTCATTCTTGCATAGAAAGAACCATCATCTAGAATTCTAGTCTCCATCTGTGCTATAGTAATAAATGGCTACCCTAAGATCATTGGGTATGATGAAGAATCATGCACGAAGAAATGTGATCATCCTATACACTTCCTATGGTAATATTCATGTTTGGAGAGGTCACATACAAATCTCCTATAGAGTTTTTGGTTGCTTGCATCCTCCATTCATGGGATTGACATCTACAGACCATCTTCCGTTCTCATAAATACTCATCGTCATGACATTTATCTCGAAGCCATGATCTATCAGTGCAACACATGGAGTTTGCAGCTCTCTAATGTTCACTATAGCCTTTATGGTAGAACATGCCCAATGGTTCCTGGAATAATGACTCCTGGGTATCACCCCTAAAGCCACTCCATCCTCTATGTAGTGCATAGGCCATACATCTCTTGTGTTTTTATTGCATATCACAGCCTTATTTGCAACATTGTTCACTTTAGCATTGTCTATAATAAGCTCTTCTACTTCTTCTCATAGTGGTAGCCTTCACACCTACATCATCTTTAGAAACTAAATGTATGCCTTGTAAACACGTTTCTTCTTCACTTTGTATCATAATCTAAGTTAACTCACCCACAAACTATCTTCCTCCTTTTATAATGTTTGTAATTCCTTCATGGACTCTTTTTTTGCTATTCGAAGGATTCAATCCTATGTAAACTCAACTTTACTATTTAGAATCATCTCTTCCAAAACCTTTTTATTAATATCTATGGTGGCTATCTCTATGTTAGAGAGTAGCTTATATCATGGTTGCTTTCTATTTAGATTTTCTTGTTTATTTTCTTTTTACCCTTTCTTCTTCTATATATCAATATATTATGCTTTGGACTGAGTCTAGTAGGAGGCATAGATTGTTCAAGCTTTGTCATGCTACCCCCTCTAGTAACCCTCTTTGAGATCCTTGGCTTCCCATAATCTCTTTTTCTTTTATCTTCCACTATTACATCTACATTTTGTTCCTTTACTGAATAAGCATAGACAGAATAGGAATGCACATGGGAATCCCACCTAATATTCTCTCTAATACTTTGACTTGCATCATTTAGCTCTATCTTTGGCAGTTTACTCTTATCTATAGTCTACATGACATGGTCCATAACTCTGCTTTCTTACTTACATTGAAAACTAGAGTTTTCTCTATTTGTAGCTCATTGGTAGTAGCATCTATGGCTACATATTCATTTCACATTGCATGAACTTCAAGAATATTCTGCATACCTCCCTTCCCAACGTTTGTAGAAAGGGGCATATTAGTTTCATTTGCACAAATCTTCCCATCTTTCCAAAAAATCAAATTTTATTAGAGCATCTCTATATAACTCATAGTATCTACATTCATGCTATGTCTTGTCATAGTGTATGCAATGATCGTCAAAATCTTCCCTAGACAAGGTCTTCCATGGCATTGTCTTTTGAAGAATTTGTAGAAGGCATGGGAGGTGGCTATTTAATCATTAGCTTTGAAACTTGTGACTAACTGGTAGGCATGGGGCCAATAGCTCTCTTCTTCTTTATCTCTTCACTAGTTCAGATATAGTATCTTGCATGTCTTTCCATTCAATCTTTATGCCCTAGTTTGCAGTATCATCCTCTAATAGTTTCTCTAGCTCTAAATGTAGCAAAGGGTCAATTGCCTATAAAAACAAAAGATCTTTCTATGTAAGCAAATATAATTTCACTACCCTATCCAATTGATCAAACTTCATCTCAAACTCTCTTTGTAGTTCTGGAGTGGAAAGACTCATAGGTTTATGAAGTCACTCTAGAAAAGTCTGATTGGTTACTTTGTCTACATCCTCTATGAAATACTCCTCTTTTAGGGATCTCTTAAAACTAGCCCATGTATTTCCATAATTTGTGTAGACAGACTCTATGTGACTCAGAATTTGATAAGAAAAAACCTCCGATAAGATATCTTGCCATATCATTTACTAATATATTGGCCATCTCTAGCTTCTCCACATAGAAGCGACGAAACTTGACATATTTCTACCTATCAAACTTATTCATCTCTATAATCACTTCTTGCAAAGCCCTAGTAATAGCCTCTTTATGTTTAATCAATTCAGCAGTTCTCATGAAATCTTTTATATCTATTGTCCTAACAACAACCTCATCTTTAGCTTGTTCTACCATCTTGTAGACTATGAGGTAGGCCTTCCATATCATGTTTACCAAATGTTAGGGGTTGGAAAGGTTTAGGCCTTAATCTCCTAGGGATCAAGGAAAAGAGAAGACAAATGGAAGAAAGAAATAGTGGAATAAGAGTTCTTGAATTTACTATAGAACACAAGAAATAGATAAACTTAACAAGGAACTATATTACTCTTTAGCACTATATACAAGTGCAATAAATCCCTTCAAGTTGAATACATTGTGCCTAAGATGATAGCTTAGGCAAACTATGTTTGAGATAATAGCTTAGCATACCCTTTCAACCTAGAAGTAATTAAAAAAAATTTAAAAAATGAAATATATTGAAATACTATAGAATACTTTTCCAAAATAGCTCGAATATGCATAAAACAAGCTAAAACCACTTTAGCCCTTCTTCTTTGGTAAAACCCTATGAGATCTCTTCAACTATAGCACATAAGCACTCTTAGTCCTCACTTACAATAGTAGGTAAATATATTTTTAGATCTGTCTCAAAAAGAACCTCTTATAGGTAGCCGTTTCTGGGCTAAAGGAACATGTAAAGAGGTAGAATCACCTATGTTTTACTTCAGACTTGTTAATCATAGTAGTAAAATGGTCCCAAATCTCCCCAGTATCTATATCACAAATATGCATCCACAAGTGTTTGTAAGTCTTCTCCTTGTTTACTTCAATTCCTTTTCTTGAATTCATTTCTTGTGTGTAGGCCCTATGTCTAACTATATCTTGTTTCGACCATAACTTGTTATACCAACTCAAAATGACAAACCTAGTCGATAAGCAACACATGTAGAATTGTGAAAATCCTCCCAAAATAGCCACTCTATTAAGTCCTTAAAACTTAATACTAGATACTCAGACTATCTCAAAGACTTGCTCTATTCCTAAAAAACCCTATAAAGACTAGTGAGTTGGGCTACCTAAAAACTCTCCTATTAGTGCCCTCAACCTACTTATTTTTAAGTCACCCCACATAAGCTTGCTTGCACCAAGACTTGCCTAACTCCATGCATAAGAGTGTGTAGCCATGAAAGTCTACTTGTTTTAAGCATACCAATGCAAGCTTACTTGGAGCTAGGCTAGCCTACCTTGCTTGTCAAGAGTGCTACCCCATGATTGAGAAGCCTAAGAGTGTGTAGCTTTGACTTACCTAAGCATACCTACACTTAGGCTTGCGTGTCTAAGTTAGCCTAAAATTGCCTATCTACAACTGCTTGCACCTAAGAGTCATGCCAAGCTTGAAATGTCTTAAGTCTCCTTGTTGCCAAACTTTGACTAATCTTGCCCATCTACCAAGTCTTAAGCCAACCAAACTTACTTGTCCAACTCAATTAAGTCAAGCTAGCCTAAGTCTCAAACTTGTGTAGGCTACCTACCCCTCATCTACCCTATCCAATCCTCTCAGCTTAAGCTTACCAACACTTAGACTTGCATCATGCCCACTTGAACTTAAGATTATCCCTTCCACTTGGTCTTAATCCACCTACTCAAGCTTTGCTAATCCAATTCTTCTAGATTAAGCCTACCCACTTACTCAAGCTTGTGCAAGGAACCTAATAGGTCTAGCATAACTAGACTTGAGCTTATTTGACCTAGACTTAAGTCTACCAAGTTAGGCTTCATCTTACCTCACCTAGACTAGACCTACCCTATCTACGACTAAGAAGTCCCAAGTTTACCCCATCTTGTCCCCTAAAGCTAGCCTATCTTGCCACATTAGCGACAAGCTTACCCATAAGCTAAACCATGATTGAGCAAGCTTATCTACCCCAATTAAGCTTGCCTACTACTAAGAAGTCCCAAGCCTCTACCCTCAGCCTACCCCATCTTGTTCCTTGAAGGTATCCTAGCTTGCCACATTAGTGGCAAGCTTACCCATAAGCTAAACCATGATCGAGAAAGATTACCTACACTTAAGCTCACCCATTACTAAACAAGCTTGCCTACACCTAAGCTACCCTTCCTTGTTGTCAGTATCTAGCCTAACCTACTTGGATTAGCCTAGGATTACATCTAGTCAACTTATCCACTTAAGCTTGGTTGTACTCAAATGTAGATAGGTTTGTTTTACTTGAGCTTGTATAAGACTAAGAGAGCTTGCATATATTGAGCTTACCAAGCTTACATTGTGACAAAAAATCCAACCACTTGGGTTAGTCCAAGCTTTCTTTGAGTCTATCTACTAGACTAGCCCTCAACCAAGGAAGTCTACCTATATTAAGCTTACCCTACTTGGCCTACTCTATTGAGTGTGCCTTGGCCAAGGGGAGTAAGCTTACCTCCTTGCTAGGTGGGTTGCCTAACTTGATTAAGCTTGCATGCAACAAACACGAATACTCAAGTTTGTCATCCAAGGTAGATTAACCTACCTTCTCATTCACTTGGACTTGTAATTAGTCAAGGTTGTCTACCTAAAGTCCTTTCAATCCATCAATTTGACCAATAGGTAAGCTTCTTGACTTGACCTTCAACTTGGGCTTGCTAACTTGCTCTTAACTTAAGCTTGCCTATTGATCTCAGCTCAATTAATTTTATTAATTATCGTTGACTTAAACTTGATTAAAGCAACTCCTTTCAACAATGTAGCCTCTCTTTGAGATAGAGGCATTACTCACATAGAGGACCAAAGACTTTATGTAGATGGCAAGCCATATACATAAGGAAACATAGCATGTCTAATAAATAGTACTTGAAAAAGGAGCCCAAGAAAGAATTGTACATTTGTGGAATGTGAAAATGGCCATGGACAAGGATACATGAGTAGAGATGTTCCAATATATATTCTTGTAAATGTCATTACATCATTATGTGCCAGTGATGATGGATTTTGTAGGCTTGAAACATTACCTCCACCTATAGACTGAAATTAAGATGGTTTTTTTTCTTTGACTTATTTACTTAAACTTAACTTAATCTTGCTTACTTAGACTTGTACTAAGCTAGCTTGCTTGCTTGACTTGATCTAAGCTTAATTCTTACAATAACCTTGCATGTTTTGTCAAGATTGTGGGAGAGAAGGAAGGAGTCTCGCTTGAAGCTTTCTTGCTTGCACAATGGGGGAAGACACACAAGGGTGGAGGCTGAAAACAGTTTTCCTCTTCTTAGTTGTGTAAGCCAAAAGAACTCACTTACAAAGAAATAGAAGAACCCTATATATGGGTCTCAAACCAAACTCAACTAACTAAGGTGGCATACTAACTGAGCCACGAACTAGAGTAGATAAGGATAGCTATCATGTAGCTATTATTCATGGACGGTGTACCAACCGCATCTGCAACTGACAAGTCGGTGACATAAATACACAACGGTCACCCTGGCGTATCACGAGTGGAGCTCGATATCTCAACACTCCCCCTCGAGCTCAATCCCAATTCCTGCACACCAAGCAGGTCTCTGAACTTGCGCAGCTTCTCTGCGCCCAATGCCTTCGTGAATATGTCAGCTACCTGATCCTCTGTGCTGACATAAACTAGATCAATAAGACCTAGTAAAACCCTCTCTCACACATAGTGATAGTGCACCTCAATGTGCTTTGTTCTAGCATGATAGACTGGGTTATTTGCCAAGTGTATACTACTCATGTTGTCACAATAAATGACAACTGGCCCATCTGTAGACTGATGCATATCATAAAGTAGCTTATGCAACCAAGCTACCTCACATGCAGCCATTGCTGCACCCCTGTACTCAGTCTCTGTGCTCGACAAGGCAACTGTAGGCTGTTTCTTGCTGCTCCAAGTGACTGCAGCACTCCCAAAAGAGAACACATATCCACTGGTAGATCGTCTATCAGAAATGCTACCAGCCCAATCAGCATCAGTGTATCCATGCAACTGTATCTGAACCCCAGTCTCATAAAATAGTCCATACTGCAATGTGGACTTCACATACCTGAGTATGCGTCTAGCCACATCCAAATGTGGTTTCCTTGGAGCCTGCATAAACTGACTTACCAATCCAACAGCATAGCTCAAATCTGGCCTGGCAATAGTCATATAAATCAAACTTCCTACTATGCGTCTGTACATAGTAGGGTCTTCTAGAAGCTCACCTGCATCTGTGCTTAGCTTCACATTTTTCTCCAAAGGAACTGAAATAGGCTTACAGCCTGTCATCCCATATTTGGACAGCATGTCCAATCCATACTGCCTCTGCAAGAGCTGTATCCCACTTGGTGATCTAATCACCTCAATGCCCAAGAAATAACGCAGCTCTCCCAAATCCTTCATCTCAAACTTCTGCTTCAATAGCATTTTCACATGAAGGATATCTTCATCACTGTCACCTGTCATAATCAAATCATCAACATAAATGACAAGTAGCATAATACCTTTCTCTGTTTTTCTCACATAAAGTGAGAAATCTGCCTTGGAAATCTGAAAGCCAATAGTGACAAGATACTGTCCTATCTTGTCAGACCATGCTCTAGGTGCTTGCTTCAAGCCATACAAGGCTTTCTTCAACCTGCAAACAAACTCAGGATGAATAACATGCACATAACCTGGTGGCTGCTCCATATAGACCTCTTCTTGCAAATCACCATGCAAGAAGGCATTCTTTACATCCATTTGATGTAAAGACCATCCCTTTGATGCAGCCATAGCAATGACTGCTCTTACTGTTGCCATCCTTGCAACCGGACTGAATGTTTCTTCATAGTCAATGCCATATGTTTGTGCATACCCCTTGACTACTAATCTTGCCTTGTATCTATTCACAGAACCATCTGCATTGTGCTTCACCTTATAAACCCACTTACAGCCAATTGCATTTTTACCTTTAGGCAAAGGTACCAATTCCCATGTAGCATTTGCTTCCAAGGCATCCATTTCTTCATCCATGGCTTTCTCCCATTTTTCTTTTCCCATGGCTTCCTCAAAAGAAGTGGGTTCTGGTTCCTGTATCACTTTAACCATATATGCATAGTGAATGGCTGTAAATCCATCATATTTCAGCCTATCCACAGGATACCTAGCTCTCGTAGACCTGCGCAAAGTAGGTTCACTCCCAGGTGCTCTCAAAACATCCCTGGCCTTCCTTACTCCAGGTGTAACAATAGAAGGAATACCCAACTCATCATCAATGCTCTGTTCTGAGCCACTGGATTCACCATCTACATAAGAGTGACCTGCATTCACATCAAACATGGGCTGATCTACCTTCTCTTTTCCTTTTCGTGACACTTGCATACCACTATTTGCACTGCCTTGAGAAGATTCTCCTGATCTCAATCTGCCTGTCCATGGCAAAGAATGTGAACCACTACTAGGAGACGCTCCAGGTCCACTAATATTTTGTGACTGCTGCTGTGGATTCTGTGCAGCATTACCATTTTGTGCATCTACATCATCAATCACATTTACTGGTTTATACCAGCTACTCATCTCATAAAAAACAACATCTCTACTCACTGTAAACTTCCGAGTAGAAGGGTTATAGCATCTATACCCTTTTTGCTGCAGAGAGTAACCAATAAAGATGCACTTCTCAGCTTTTGGATCCAACTTGGATCTCAACTCATCTGGCACATGTACATTTGCAATGCAACCAAAAATTTTCAAATGAGAAATATCTGGTTTCCTACCAGTATACCTCTCCTCTGGAGTCATTCCATGTATTGCTGCAGTGGGAGTCCTGTTCATTATGTAGACTGCTGTAGCAACTGCTTCAGCCCAATAAAAATCTGGCAAGTCTTTTTCATTGAGCATGGCACGAGATACCTCTCCAATATGCCTGTTTTTCCTTTCTGCAATTCCATTTTGTTGTGGGGTATAGCTGCATGAATATTGCTGCTTTATGCCATGCTCCTGCAAGAACTTTGCAAACTCATTTGAGAGGTACTCTCCCCCTCCATCTGACCTTAGGCATTTTATTTGCAGACCTGTTTCTTTTTCAGCCATAGCTTTAAGGATTTTGAAATGCCCAAAAACTTCACTTTTCTTTTTCATAAAATACACCCAAACTTTTCTGCTATAGTCATCAATAAAAGTGACAAAATAATGACAGCCTCCAAGAGATGCAGCTTTAGTAGTCCACACATCAGAGTGGATTAATTCCAATGGCTTCTCACTCTCTTGAACATGTCTAGGAAATGGGTTCCTTGCCTGTTTTCCAAACTGACAGGCTTCACATACCTTATGCATTTCTCCAACCTTGAATTTTGGCAATCCTGCAACAATATTTTGTGCCTGCATTGATTTAAGTCGCTGTACATTAACATGACCAATGCGTTTATGCCAGATATCAATATTTGCAACTACACCGGTCCCATGCGCAAACATTGCTGCACTCAATTCAAACATGTCTGCATCCAATATAAACATTCTGCCCTTCTTCTTTCCTTTTGCTATCAAGCGACCTTTATTTTTTATATCCTCAACAAAGCATCCATGAGGATTAAATCTGACCTGCAAGCCCTGTTCAACCATTTGACCAACTGAAACCAGATTCTTGGTGATATTCGGGACATGAAATACATCGGACAGGTATTTCTTTTTCCCATCCTGCATAGACAAAGGAAATTTTCCAATCTGCACAATAGGATGTGCAGTATCATCACCAGTCTCCACAAATCCTGGTTTTTCCATTTTCCTTGCATCCTCCATCCATTCTGCATGACGTGTCATGTGGTTTGATGCACCTGAGTCAACATACCATACATCATTGCTTTCTTCAGCACTTGTCACAGAATTGTTCATGTGCTGCACCATAAACAAATGCTCATTTCTGTCATCACCCTGTCTACTAGAAGATGCATAGTTCCCTTGTTGCAGTTTTCCATTCATGATGTCATTCTGCTTTTTATAGCAGTCTTTAGCCATATGACCCATTTTACCACAGTAATAGCATTCAACATTACTGTTTGCATTTTGGCCTCTTTGCCATCCACCACGACCTCTTTGGCTCCCCCTGCCTCTAGAGTTACCACGTCCTCCTCCATAGGACTGGTTTTCTTGAGTTTGCTGCATATTCTGATTTCTGCCACGGCCTCCATATCGGCCTCCTCTACCTCTGCCTCTACCTCTTCCAGCATTTGAGTAGAAGACAGCTTCTTTTGAAGTTCCTCCTGAAGAAGATGCACCACCATTTCTCTGTTCCTCAGAAATTAGAAGAGCAATCAACTCCTCAAAATCAGGAAATCTTTCACGAACTGAAATGGATGTCCGAAACTGTGCATAATCCTTTCCTAGACCATTCAAGGTCACAGAAACTAAATCATCATCTTCCACTGGTGACCCAATGGAAGCAAGTGCATCTGCAATCTTCTTCACCTTCATGTGGTAGTCATTGATGCTCATATTTTCTCTTTGCACATTGTGCAACTCTTGCTTGAGCTGCATTTTCTTGGCTTGCGTATTTGTGCTATACATTTTTGACAAAGTATCCCATGCCTCCTTTGGCGTACTTGCATCCTGAATATGCACAATCATAGAGTCTGAAATGCTGATAGATAGCCAGTACATAATTTTCCTGGCTCTCTCATGCCATGTTTTAAATGCCTGCATTTGCTGTTGATTGGGAACATCAGGAAGAACTGGTTCTTCTTCATTTCCTGCAACAAATTCCCAATATCCTTTTCCCATAAGGAAATTCGTCATTCTAAACTTCCATGCTTGGAAGTTGTTCTTGTCAAGCTTTTCAGTGACAATCTGTGAAAGAGAATCAGATGCCATTACAAAAGACTGCAAAAAATTATGTCACTGCAAAAACCACAGCTTCACCCTCACAAGGGAAAATCTGCAAAACTGGCGAAAGTGGTATTTGACCACACAGTCACTTCCTAGTGACGATTTTGCATCAACAGGCAACAGGGATGATTCTGTAACTCCCAATGTCTCTGCGCACAAGCATACAATGCAATTTTTACAGTAACTATTCACCGACCTGTAGAACAGTGGCTGCACAGCATAAAACTAAGCCTTTTCCTGAGTGCGTGCAGAAAACTTCCGCCTCCAAAACAGGCCCCGAAATGGCCTCAAATCAAAAAAACAGGGTCGCCTAGAGCTAAAGCTCTATCCTGCAGCATATACTGCCCTCTTGCTTCACCGCGAAGGGCGTCTCAACCTGAGACAATGCACTCTTGCAATTTTCGGCTGTGCTACCTGCAGAGATCTGCTCCCAAAACAGAAAATGAAAGCAACACTGCTCCTCTTATCAGAACACCGCGAGCTTGGCTTGCTTTCTTGAGCTCCTTACCACGAACAAGGCTCTGATACCATGTCAAGATTGTGGGAGAGAAGGAAGGAGTCTCGCTTGAAGCTTTCTTGCTTGCACAATGGGGGAAGACACACAAGGGTGGAGGCTGAAAACAGTTTTCCTCTTCTTAGTTGTGTAAGCCAAAAGAACTCACTTACAAAGAAATAGAAGAACCCTATATATGGGTCTCAAACCAAACTCAACTAACTAAGGTGGCATACTAACTGAGCCACGAACTAGAGTAGATAAGGATAGCTATCATGTAGCTATTATTCATGGACGGTGTACCAACCGCATCTGCAACTGACAAGTCGGTGACATAAATACACAACGGTCACCCTGGCGTATCACGAGTGGAGCTCGATATCTCAACATGTTTAATCTAGACTCAAGTGAGCTTGCTTGCTTAACTTGACCTAAAAATATATAGATAATGCATAATACATATATCCATTAATCTATTTATTAATTATTTTATATATAATATAAAATATTTTATAAATAATTACTTGATGCCTTAATAGTTAATTATTAATACATTATTAATTGTGTATTAATAATAAATATGTATATTATTGAACTAATGTATAATCATATTGAACTAATGTATATAATATAAAATATTTTATAAATAATTACTTGATGCCTTAATAGTTAATTATTAATACATGATTAATTGTGTATTAATAGTAAATATGTATAGTATTGAACTAATATATAGTCATATTATATGTATTGATATTATTATTATTATTATTAATACATATTCAATATAATAATACATGTGACTATAATTATAGGTCTACATATTAATTATTATATATCTAAAAATATAGAATAAATAAAATAATGCATAATAATAATAATAATACATATTATAGTTATAATTAATTTAAATAATAAATAAATAATTTTTATACATAATAATTAATTACTAATATATACTATAAATATTAACTACAAATATACATATTAATTATAGATTAAGTATGTATTAATAGTTATATATTGTAACTATAGTTAATATAAATAATAAATTGAAAATAATTATATATCCTAATTATGTATTAATACATAATATAAGTTATTAATTATAAATATATGTATTAATTGTAAGTCAAGCATACTTTACATATACATATATATATATATATATATATATGTGAGAGAGAGAGAGAGAGAGAGAGAGAGAGAGAGAGAGAGAGAGAGAGAGAGAGAGAGAGAGAGAGAGAGAGAGAGAGAGAGAGAGAGAGAGAGAGAGAGAGAGAGAGAGAGAGAGAGAGAGAGAGAGAGAGAGAGAGAGGGGGAAAGGTAGGAGAAATGAGAGAAAAAGAGAAGGTTTTGGGGGGTGATGAGAGGTTGCCATGTGACATCCTCAAGACCTTCTAATAATAAGTTATATGTGTGGATGCGTGTGTGAATGAATGATACACACACATACACAATTTCGTTTCTTTTTTTCTCTTCTTCTTTTTAATGCTTTGTGTATGTATGTACGTGTGTGCACATGTATGTGTACACATATGTGTATGTGTTCATGTAACAAAGGGACTTGAGAGGAGAGAAAAGATTGTAGAAGTGAGAGAAGTAGAGTGTAGAGGAGAGAGAAAGATTGAACAAGGAGAGGGAAAGACTAGAAATGAAGAGAGAAGATTGGAAGAGAAGAGAGAGCTGGTTGGCAGCCATGTGATATAGGAGAGAAGCTTGAGAAGGTGAAAGGACAAGTTGTATAATTAAAAAACTATGCTTATACACGTGTCCTTCATGCCTTTTATACTTAGGTTAATGTGATACTAAGTATTATTCAAATATTTCCCTCCATTACAATCCATCCTTGCTTGGATGTTTTGTCCTAAAAAATAAAGAAATAAAGGACTTATTACATGGGTTACAAAATTGTAATGGAAAGGATAGGATACTTTATGTAGGTCATTTATGAGAGCATCAAGGATGTACTTTCTCTTTGTAGTAACTTTGACCCTAATGCATATTGTGTTCACGTACACATCTCCTCTTAAAATCATCATGAACTAGCCAATGCAATTGTCCTCTGTATCTTAAGTAGAAGATACCTGAGTCTTGCCTTCTTAATTGGGTGACCAAGGATTGATCTCTCAAGATTTTCAAAAATCCAAAAAAAAAGACATCAGAAAGGTCCTCTATAGTTTCTTTTCATGCAACCTCCTCATTCATTATTATTGGCATGTGGACTACCATATTGTATTCTTGCCTTTTTTAAACAATGATACTGAAATGGAATTCTAACAAAAGTGATAACCATCTTGCAATGCATCCAACTATGCAAGGTTGGTTAACAAGACATATGATGTTTAATGATGAACAAAAAGTATATTTGATGGTTGAGTAATTCATTTTATAGTGTATGAGTAAGCTTGTGAAATTCCGTGGAAAGTGCTCTCCAAGGTGATCCAATATCGCTCCAATGATAAATTTATATACACATAGAAGGTAATTGACCCAATCTAGGGCTCATGAAATTATTGCTATAGTAAGAGCCTTTATTAAAGCCTCATATATATGCTAATGTTCTTTAGTCTACTTAAGATGCCAAGCAATTTGTATAGAGGTCTAGCAATGAAAGGTCATCTATAATTTCTTTTCATGCAGCCTCCTCATTCATTATTCTTGGCATGTGGACTACCATATAGTATTCTTGCCTTTTTTAAACAATGATAGTGAAATGGAATTCTAACAAAAGCAATAACCATCTTGCAATGCATCCAATTGTGCAAGGTTGGTTAACAAGATATATTATGTTTAATGATGAACAAAAAGTATAACACATGATGCCAAAAGATAGTAGTGAAACTTTTTTTACAATAAGCAACATTCCCAATCCTTTTCATTTGGTGGTTGAGTAATTCATTTTATAATGTATGTGTTAGCTTGTGAAACTCCCTGGAAAGTCCATGTTGTGCTCTCCAAGGTGGCCTAATATTGCTCCAATGATAAACTTATATACACATAGAAGGTAATTAACCCAATCTAGGGCTCATGAAATTATTGCTATAGTAAGAGCCTTTATTAAAGCCTCATATATATGCTAATATTCTTTAGTCTACTTGAAGATGCCAAGAAATTTGTATGGAAGTCTAGCAATGAATACGTAATTTAGCATAAACTACCAATAATAGCTTGTGTAGGCAAGAAAGTGTTGAACACCCTCGTAGTAGTCGGTTGGAAGTGGAATCTCAACAATCACTTTCACTTTTGAGAATTTTGTGGCAATTTTATTCCTTAACACAGTGTGCCCTAGAATGCATCTATGCTTAACCCAAGTCTAGGATTTCAATGGATTCAAGGACAAACAGTATTGTGGACATCATTCAAAGATTAGGCAAAGTTTTTCTAAGTGCTCTTTCGAGTCGCTATGGATTCAAAGTTCATCTACAAGTACTTCAAGCCACTTCCTCAATATGTTTATAATTTTATTCTTGTCACCAGAGGTTTCATTCTCTAAATTTTCACATCAAAGCATTCATTTTCTAAGTCCTCTTGTTCAATAGACTTGATCTCCATTTGTTTGTGTTAACCCCAACACGAAGAAAGCAAAAGGAAGTGGAAAAGACGCAGGGCAAAGGCGGAAAAAAGGTAGCCCGACTGAAGAAAGAAAAGGAGAAAAGGCCAAAAGCTCAAGGGCAACCTTAAAAGTCCAAGGCAAAGGCAAAAGGGGAAGGGCACATTTTAAAATAAAAAGGCGCACCCTAAAATCTTGTAAAAGAGCGCCGGGCTCTCACCCGTGCAATTTGTAAATGTAGACGGGCGGTGGACACGAAGCTAGGAAGATAGAAGGACAATAGGAAAAAGGGCCTAGGCTATGGCCGGCCATGTAAAAAGGGGAAAAGGGGATGACCGCCCAAAAGGGATTTAGGGTTTTGTATATAAAGTTGAAAAGTGAATGAGAAGCTCATTCTTGTGTGTGGTCAAAAGTAGCTCTCTTCTTCTTCTTCTTCTTCTTGTTCTTGCTTGCTTGAGCTTGTGCTTGAGAGAGGGAGTGTGAGAGTGTGAGGGAGTGAGTGTGTGAAGGTGAGGGACCGAGGAGGGGAAGCTCTCCATCATCTCCTCTCTTCTTCTCTTCTCTTCTCTTCTCTTGTCTTGCTCGCGGCAATGGAGCTTGGAGCGTGGAGCTTGAGGATGGAGCTTGCTTGAAGCTTGCACTTGGATCGTGGAGCTACCGGAGTGCGCGGGAGAGGAGGTAACTCGAATGACATCAAGGTAAGCTCACTACACCTGTAAGGTATGCATTGCGCGTCGGCTATGTGAGAGGTAGCCATTAGTGCTCGGCTTGGAACGCTTGAATCAATAAGCGGTCCGTGGGTCTTGGCAGTTGAGCGAAAGCTCCCACATTTTGGTTTCATTGCCGGGACCAACGGATTCAAGCCTTGAGCACTTGCGCACTTCAAATTGAGCATTGGAGCAGGGTTTTCCCCGAACCGGTGCTTGAGGTAGATAGGTAGGAAGCGAGGGGGTTGAAGAGGGTATTCGATCTCCTTGGCAAGTAGGTGTTTTGCTTTCTTGAGATTTATGATTGAGATGGAGTAGTGTAGGTATTTACCTTGTGTTTTGGATGCAATTAGGATAGGAAAAAAACAAAGAAAAAGAAACAAACAGTAGGGTTTTCTGTTGCTGTATAACAGGCTAAAACAGGGAAACAGGGGACCAGATTCAAGTTTCTGGGTGAGACAGGGATAGGGAACTAGCTGTGAGGTTCTGCAGTGCTGGGAGAGGACCTTAAGAGGCCTGGGAGGCCAGGACAGACCTCAGTTCCTTGGTTTTCCTTGTGAGAGAGAGAGAGAGAGAGAACTTCTGGTTCACAGGACGAGGAAGCGCTACCCCGATCTCTAGGCACCGGCGATTCGTGCTGCTCCAGGTGAGTCTGGTGTTTTCCAACAAGTGCTCTAATCAAATCTAGAGAGTCTGTGGTGATTACGTGCATCAGACATTAAGGAGGGGTCAAACGCGCGGGAATCGCGCCCACCGCCGCCGACGCACTCGGACCAACTCACAGTGGTCCGATTCCCAGAATCGGACCACCGAGTTCTGGAGTCGGACCCTCCGATTCCCAGAATCGGACCATCCGACTGAGAGTGGGTCGGACCAGTCTGGTCCGATTCCCAGAATCGGACTAGCCCGATCGGACGTGCCACGTGGCACTCGGACCAACCCGTCCGACTCGGACACTCGGACCAACCCGTCCGATTTTGAGAATCGGATGCTCGGACCAACCTATCCGATTTTGAGAATCGGACGCTCGGACCAACCCATCAGACTCGGACACTCGGACACTCGGACGAGTCAGAATCAGACCAGTCAGAATCGGACTACCCTGTCCGATTCGATTCCCTGAATCGGACGTGACCAAAATCGGACCACTGGGCCGATCGGACCAACCCAAAATTGGACGTCCGATTCTGATAATCGGACTCTTGAAAATCGGACATCTTAGAATCGGACCAAAAACTGTCAAAATCGGACAGGTATCTTGAACACAAATTCTGACGCATCTAAACCCCAAAGTTGACCCAGGACCATGTAGAGCTAAAGGCACATCACAGATCCATCACTGGGCTAAAATTTAGAGCACTTAGTTCAAAATTTGGCCATAAACGGCCCTCCAAATTGTGTATGGCTTTTACTGTAACGGCCCTGCGGGCCGGGGGGGACTGCCCCCCCCCCCCGGACCCCTGCAGAGGGGGCTTTACCCCCTCCGCACCTCCCCCAAGTAGGTTGGAGAGAAAACGCGCGCCATGACAGGTCCTCCAAATTGGACCCTAGTGTAGTAATGGCTCTACACGAGCATGGATTCTCACTTGCAAAAGAGCAGCCAAAAGCCCATACCCGAACAGAGAGAAACAGAGACCCTAGAACATCAATGGGCCAATCTAGCCATCAAGGGCAAAAAGGCCACACCACGAGAACACAAAGACATTGTGTTCATATCATGTCTAGTCAGAGTGAAATGCAACATCAGCAAGCTGCAAATGCTACGATGACTAGACATGACACTCTTGACGAGAGATGTACCTTGAATAGCACTGCACTGACGATCCAGGACAGCAGTGGAGAATCCACATTTGGTCGTGCAGTCGAGGACTCAAGGGCATCTGTCAGAAGGCTTGAATTTACAAGCCAGGACCCGGAAGATGAAGACATAGTACCACCTGCTTATCTTAGGGTCAAACTCACCGCGAAAAGAGAGCATACTATTGATGCTTTGATTGATGAAGGAGTAGATTTTAACATCTTGACCTATGAATCATGGACCCTACTAGGCCAACCAGAGCTGACACCGACTAGTGCAACTCTTAGCCCTTATGGGGGACACCCACAAGCACTCATAGGGAAGTGCAAAATCCTTGCGAAAATTGAAACAGAAAGCTTGCCTATCCTATTTCATGTTCCTCCAAATAGTGCTAGTTGCGGGAAAGAAACCCTCCTAGGAAGACCCTTCAAAAGGGTGACCAAGTGTGAGGCTGACTATGTAGCACAGAGGATACACCTGACACTACCGAGTGTGAGGATAGTCACAAACTTTAGCAAGGGTGACCTCATCGAACCTCGAGGGAAAGGCAAGGAAGGTGTTGACGTAATAGTCAAGCCTACTAACGAGGGCAAGAACTTGTTGGAAGAGTTGATACAAGCACAGGTCGAACAACGAGGACCAGTGAGTGAGGCCATGCTTGAAACAAAAAGGTCAAGAGACAATGCCAAGGACGGGCTTTGGACTTACAAATATCGTAGAAGACCCCAAAATAAGCCCAAGCCTTATAGACGGAGGCGTTGATGGAGAGCCAGCACAATGCCACGATGGATATCCAAGGCGTTGCTTCGGGCTCAAGGGTATTATGCAGGCAACCAATGGATTTGGGTGCCAAAACCCTTTGCTAAACCTCCCTGGTCGACTGAAGACCAGAGTGCATCAAAAGCAACGAAGCACAGGAGGAATTCTAAGAGAAACTCTAGGTCTCGAGGCAAGAAACCAGACATGAGTGTTCAAAAGAAAGAGCCTCAACCTAGCATGCTTAATAAGCAGATGTCATATGTAACCATTGAGCGTGCACAAAAGCCATTAGTGCCCAATGAGCCTTTGATTTTCCAAGGGGAGAACCAAACATCATAGGCATAACATTGCTCATGGCAAGGCTACTCGCTCAACAAAGCAAATGGCACAATCATCTAATAGCCTTGAGAAAATCATTCAGCTAGTGCCACATCCACCTAGGAGTCCTGGATCTCGTACGCCCTCTTCTCCCAAAAAGACACGGAAGCACTACAGCAGTTGTCAAGGGCAACTGCTCAATTCCAATCTCTATCTCCATCTAAGCTTCCAATCGTCAAAGAGGTGGGACATGATGCCATCTGTAGCTCTCAACCCAAGGATATGCCTGAGCCACCTAATGCGACTAGATCAGCTCATGTTCGATCTACACAAATGAGTGCTCAAAGGCCAACAAAAGACACAACCACTTCTGATCGCCCTAGGGACTTGACACCGCAATCCACCAAGGGTAGCCAGCCCACTGAACTAGTTGCTACTACTTCCAATCAGGGATCACAGCAGTCATAGCCCTTGGCCGTGACAATGCCCCTTGTGGAACGTGTCCTTAGAAATTTACCTGTAGAGGAGGTGTCACAACCAACTTCCTCGACAACTCCAGCACTTTCAAAGTGCGTAAAGCCTAGGCTGGAGGAGTTACACGCAAGGGAGTTGGCTGAAGAGCTAGACTCCCTGAAAAGGGAGACAGTTGTGCCCTCACAGCTTGGTAAGGCTATTCAGCAGGCCACGACTATGTCCCGTAAGGACACACTAGAGGAAGAGAAGGCTGAGGCCCAACCAAGCACATCAACGGTTGATCTAGTCCAGGGTCTTGAGTCGTTGAGAGAGGCACCTTCACTGACCAATAAAAAGAGGAGAAAGTAGAGAAAACAACAACAATTGCAGGTGGTTGTGGACCCCAAAAACATTGAGATGAAGGGCGTTGGAGAGCTGATGAATAAAGCATCGAGTCCATCCACCAATGAGCCCACTGAGGCCTCTCCTAATAGCGGTGAAACCTCAGACACATCTGTGTGCGCTGAAAAACCAAAGCAACCGTTGCCATCAACAGTTGCTTACAACACTCTATCCACTGACAATAGAACTTGCATTGACCAATTAAGAGTGGATACAACGTCATCACAACAGGGTGACAGATCTATACCAGTCACATCCAAGAAGAATCATGACAAAATTGCAGCAAAACCTCAGGAGAAACATAAGAACCCCAAGAGCATAAGAAATCCTAGCGTTGACCAGTCTTGCTCATTTAGGCCTGAGCCCCCAGCCATGCTAAAGCCTAAGGAAGCTCTTAGAACTTTGCATGAGATAGCAACCGAGCAAGCCCTCATTGAACATAGGAGTGTCACAGAATGCTTAACTGAGTTGGATGCTAAGCTAAAAGTGGTCGCACGTGTCTACGTCCTTGCGGACATGGGCACAATCCCCAAAGAGCAGCTCAGAGATTACTTGACCTTTCCTCTAACATGGGAAGAATAAGAACATCTTAACGGACACTACGACAGGCTCCTGCATGAACGCATCCGACTCATCCCTGATGAGGAGGCTGACGAACTGCGCTTAACCGTCACGTTCAATGAAATGCTCTGTCGACCGAATCTCGTAGACATAGAGCAACTAAAGCGACTGTCAGCAGGCCAGAGTCAATTTGAGCAGGGTTGGTGCGAAAGCCGCGTTGTAATGGCCGAACTAGGGGCTCAGATCATGACAGTTTTTGAGGAGCGATTGGCCAAATGGCGGTCTCAAAGAGACCCAACCTATGTGGCACCAACTTCCCTTCGAGTGCTGACTGCCATTCGGGGTATGGACTTAGTTGGAACTAGCCAAGAGAATGCTCTGTTTGATAAGGTTCTCACTGAGGAGGAGTTACATATAGCCAGTAGACTCGGACAAGGTTCCATTCTACTCGATGTGGCAAAATATCTATCGGTATTAAGTAAGCTGCCACGAATACTAGATGTGTGTGCCACGCTCCAGTACAATCCCGAGTTCTACAATTGGTTCTTATCCTCGTGAAGTGACATGGATTCATAAATGTGTATATAAATAAACACTGATTCTTGTGTCACCTTGTATAAACAATATCAACACATGCAAGCAATGATAGTCAAGCGCAGGCAGAAGAGTTGGGTCTGACAGGCTAAGCTCCCCAAGTCCTCTTCTCATCACACATTTAAGAGCTGTGTGACCATTCCCACCTCCAAGTGAAGAGCATGCAACCCACATTACCGCCATAGGAGGCCTTGACCAATAACACTGATGTTGTAGACAGGGTGCAGTCCCTTTCTATACACCTTCTTCCCGTTTTGGTCTACCCTTCCGAGGATGTGCCCTATCCCACTCCATGACAACCGGTCCACACAACTTAGCATAAGCCAATATTGGCTAATGGCTAGAGGAAACATGAACATTAGCACGGGGGCCATTCCTCTACAACAAACACCACATGCCTCACCCCTTTCCGTCTTGTCATATGCGCTTCATAAACCACACTAAAATCCCTTCCATGCAAACAATTGTATCCTGTATCAAGGTCTAACCCTTGGATGGCGTCTTGCAGGTTTCCTTTTGCGGCGGAATGCATGGAGAATCATGGAGATCTAGCATGCAAAGATGCTCTTCACAGAAGGCGGGAGCATGTGGCACGCGCCCCTCCACTGGAGCGCTATGTGCCCACCATCAAGAGGTATGCCAAGAAGCGAGGCCCTAAGCGACATTGCCCAGGGCGAAGGACAAAGAATCCTCGAGTCAAGAAAGTCGAGACTCGAAACACGAAATAGGTGGCGTCACTAGTGGTACGAACTCCCAGCTCCCGCTTAGGCCCCAGATGCTCAAAGGCAGAAAGGGCAGCTCGGGAAAGAGAAGAATTTAATGAATTATTTAAAGATATTCTGGAGATGGTAGCGGGCCGGGATTACACCATTCATGTCCCGGCGGACATGTTCCCTGCTCACCCCCACGGGAGCCCCACACCAGCAAAGCCCCAATCACCCGGCCACCCAGACTCGCCCCGCCTCATACAGATCGAGTAGCCCATAATGCATGAAGGGCTTATCACATGATAACTGACCAGGACTTTTTGTTTTTAAATGGTTAAGTGTTCCTGACTTGTTAAGTATTGACATATTCCTGACTTGTATGAACTTCTCATATCTGCGTTTAATATATGCTACGCCTTTAGCAAAAGAAAAAGCTAATCAAGCGCAGGTGATAAAATATCTAAGTCAACACCATAGAATTTCGATAAGTGATGTCTCCTTGCATTGCACTGGTTTATTATAGTTGCGGCATATACAATGCATGTACTCTCATGAAGCGACAAGTGTGCAGGATAATACAGGTCCTTGTGCGAAAATGTTCAATGCCCAATCACCGCAACACCAACAACCCCACAACGAGCCGCGGCAAAGCCACGCTGCCGAAAGCACCCTTGCCAATCGCCCACATTGCATGGCCCAAAACACATTCCTGGGCCACGCCCCCTTTCTGGGTCAAGCTCTATAGTTGGCTCACGGCAGTTGTTACCTCAATTGTGCCCACATCGCATGTGCCGCAAGGAGGGTTGCAATATCTCAAGTGTATCTCCCCCTTTCGCCAACTACTTCTCTAACAACGAGGCTAGGGCACAATCATCATTGTACTATCCATTTTCTGAGCCTTCAAAGCTTGACATTTTCCAACCCATTGAAAGGCTGATCGCCTCAACATATTGTAATGGTTGTACTCAGGCAAATCAAAAAAAAAAAGAAAAGAAAAGAAAAGAAAAAAAAGAAGAAAAGAAAAGAAAAAGAAATGACTGGAAAGGTAAGAAGCACCCACGATCACAGCACAGCACCTAGGGGTCCTCAAATTAGGTACGTCTGGTGACCTTGGTCGACCCGCTTCGTCCCTAGTCCCCTAGCCCCTTACAATCACCCACAATTGTTCATATCACATCAAGGGCAGGACATACCTGGGGAGCTTGTCTCGCCTAGGGTTAGACCTGTCACCCTGACACACTTGCACAATTTTCTTTTGCACTCTGCCTTAGTACCATTGCAATCAGTGGTGATAAGCACTGCACGATTGCCATGAAACGTACACCGTACTCATCAAGCAAGTCCAATAGCTTCCAGCTCTACTGAAAGTGCGGTGTCCTTGTATTCAATTATGCTACATCGTGCAATCACAATGGAAAGGATGTCTCACATACCTTCACGTGTACTCCTTCTCCACGTGGACAACTTTGCTTCATCCACGCATTGTTATGAGAAACTAGCCCACGGTCTTCTAACTATGTAATATCTAAGTATGCACGAGCACTCACATAATATCTGCACTGAAGTATATCCACAGTTTGGATCCTCAAGTGCAGGACAATACTCTAGGCTTGCTTAGAGTTCGACCTGTCTCCCAAACTAATCAAAATGTGTCTGGTGCACGATGAGAAGCCTAGCACTACCCCTTAAGGAGAGACCACATGTGAGGTTTTCCAATTGCAGGTATAAGGTGTTGTTTGCTCTTCATCAACACTCAACTTTGAATGCTTGTCCCTTACCATCCGACAAGCCCGCAAAGAATCGTCATGTGCAGAATCCCCAACAAACCAACACTTGTGCTGGCCATCAATACAATCCCCAACACAGCATAGCCCTACCACCAACTCCAACAACCTTCCACCAGCCACCTTGGCCACCAACAGGCCCCCAGGACCTTCTGCAACACCACCACCAACACTCCTCCATGAAAACCTCAGGCGTCCTTGTCACCCACGTCTTCGGTGCATGCTACAACCTGCTACCTACTACAGTGAGTGCCATGGGACTGGCACTCGTCTAGGAGGGGGGTAATGTTAACCCCAACACGAAGAAAGCAAAATGAAGTGGAAAAGACGCAGGGCAAAGGCGGAAAAAAGGTAGCCCGACTGAAGAAAGAAAAGGAGAACAGGCCAAAAGCGCAAGGGCAACCTTAAAAGTCCAAGGCAAAGGCAAAAGGGGAAGGGCACATTTTAAAATAAAAAGGCGCACCCTGAAATCTTGTAAAAGAGCGCCAAGCTCTCACCCGTGCAATTTGTAAATGTAGACGGGCGGTGGACAGGAAGCTAGGAAGATAGAAGGACAATGGGAAAAAGGGCCTAGGCTATGGCCGGCCATGTAAAAAGGGGAAAAGGGGATGACCGCCCAAAAGGGATTTAGGGTTTTGTATATAAAGTTGAAAAGTGAATGAGAAGCTCATTCTTGTGTGTGGCCAAAAGTAGCTCTCTTCTTCTTCTTCTTCTTCTTGTTCTTGCTTGCTTGAGCTTGTGCTTGAGTGAGGGAGTGTGAGAGTGTGAGGGAGTGAGTGTGTGAGGGTGAGGGACTGAGGAGGAGAAGCTCTCCATCGTCTCCTCTCTTCTTCTCTTCTCTTCTCTTCTCTTGTCTTGCTCGCAGCAATGGAGCTTGGAGCGTGGAGCTTGAGGATGGAGCTTGCTTGAAGCTTGCACTTGGATCGTGGAGCTACCGGAGTGCGTGGGAGAGGAGGTAACTCGAACGATAAGCTCACTACACCTGTAAGGTATGCATTGCGCGTCGGCTATGTGAGAGGTAGCCATTAGTGCTCGGCTTGGAACGCTTGAAACAATAAGCGGTCCGTGGGTCTTGGCGGTTGAGCGAAAGCTCCCACAGTTTGTCATCAACTAGTGCTCCATCTTTTTCTAGAAGGGCACAATTGTACATGAGGTTTAGGTCATGCACCTTACTCCACTTCCACTTTCAAGTTTCTAAGAGATCTTCAAGGGGTTTTGGATTCTTTATTGGGTCATTGTTCAATGCTACCTTAAGGAATGTGAGGACTCAAATCAACTCTTCTACTAGTAGGTATTTGAAAGATTATGTGAGGAATCTTTCCTTTGATTGCAGTTTCTACCATCGTACAAAGTGATACTAAGGGTAGGAATTATTCCAAGGCATCATTTGTAGCTATAGCCTTTCCTTGTTTGTTTGCTTTCTCAACTACTCTTTTGTACTCATGCATGCCATCCAAGAAATACAATTCAATGATTGCAAGGATGTGCATCCAATGCTGATCATCTTTTAAACAAGGAATATACTTAGTGAGAGGTTGTAATTAGACATGTTGTGTGAAACTTCTATAAGATCTTAGAGATAGCATCTAGGTCAATATTTGAGGTCTTTGATGTGTCCATCCATATGAAGAAAGCCTCAATTTGATTTCTAAAGAGAATTAGTCTATTACTCCAATCCTCAATTGCTCAAGCACTTCACATTCATGGTATTACACAATAGGATGTCATAGTCCACTCCTTTCATGACAATGAACTTTATAAACACTTGGACACCTTGAATCTTAATTGGCTAATATTTCAACACTCTGAAAGGTGTGACTTTTCTTTAGTTGGATAATGTTGTGTTTCAACAATGTCTCTACACGAGGTTTGTCCTATGCTTGCAAGACTATGTGAGTCAAAATGCTCACATTTGTGCTAGTGTCAACAATCCCTAATCAAGCTATGTGTCCTAAAGCCACCACTAGTAGGAACACATAAATTTCCATCCCTTCTCATTAGAAGGCATTGATCTCAAAGGCTCTTGGTACTAGGCTAAGTATTTGTCTAGGTACATATGTTTGGGGATTGGTCTCCTACATATTCGCATCGATTGTTGGCTTTGATGGTCCATTTATCCAAGCTTTGAAAGCTTGCCACATTATAGGGTTTTACTTCATCAATATATTAAGAGGCATCCACAAGGATAGGTGGATTAGATTCTTGATTCCTAATGGTTACAAGTATGTTGGGATGATAGTGCCTCCATGCTTGAGATAGCACCAAATCTATGTCTTCAAGATATGTTTATCCTCTAGTACCTAGCCTTTTTTACGGTTTACATCTAATGGTTATTAGTCAAGATATTCTCCTATCTTAGCACTTTCTTTCTCTTCTATCTTAGGTGTTGACATTTCCACTTCTACATTAAGGACTTGTCTTCCCATTGCTAGCATAATATCAACATCAATCTTCAAGCTAATCTTTTACTTACACCTTTTTTTCTTCTTGTTTTTGTTTTTATTTTTATTAAAGAAGTTTCTAAATTTCTTAGTCCTAGTATTGACACTCCCTCTTGCTTTGCTAGCACTCTAGTCATCATCACATCAAGTGGGATTGGCATTGCTTCTTAGTCTCAAGATTCTACTCCAAAGAAACCTAAAAGAATTGATGGAATAATCTCCTTACTAATGCAAGATTTTTATCTTAGGAAATTGATAAATTAGTGTGTGACATTGCATTTAGGACATCTTAGTTTGGCCATGTCTCTATTAGATTCCTCTTTTTCTAGGCATTGGGATAAGATGTATCTAGGGTGGTTGGCCACAATTCCAACAAGTGTTTAAATCTTAAGGTTACATGCATCAAAATCCATGGCCCCTTCCTTCGCCCAATATTATCACCCTGCAATTGCTCTATATTCCATAAGTACTACATTTCCTTGTTTGTCATATGAGATTTGAGGGTTCATGTATGGTTCTTGCCCAATCGATCCTTGGTATAGTGGACTAGGGTGTTGCTTTATGGAAGCATTATTATTGGGGTAGGGGTTTGTGGTATTTCTATTGGGTCATCCACCCTAGATGAAGCTTATCTCTAATAAATAGGCACATGTAGGGCTAAAGGAACTCCTCTACCATAGTGAAATTATCGGTCCATCGAATTGGTATTTTGAATGTAGGGTTGAGGATATGGTAGTCTCCTTGGCAATTGATTGGTGGTCACCTCCAAAATGCAGATTGTGATGATACCTATTGGTTGAATGCTTTGTTTTTCCTTTGCTTTAGCAAGTCATAAACTCTTATGGATTCTTCATACACATATGCCAATGTCTCATGTCCCAAGTTAGAATTACTTGCAAGTGTTTTATATAGCTCCTCATTCTTGGTTTCCAAAAGAAAGAGCATTGCTATATAATTCAGACTGGATCTTTCAGCCATAGGGATACTCCTATTGAAACTACACACATGGTTGATATAGTCTCAAATCTCCCCTTTGTTTCTTAAGATCATGTCCATGAGTTTGGCAATAAGGTAATCTACATATCCTACTTTTGAGAACCTCTTAGTAAGCAAGTCTTTGGGCACATTAATGTTGTTCTTTTTGGCATCATGAAGACTCCTAAACCAAGTCTTATAATTTTTACCTAGATATAGTCCAAAGGCTTTTGCTTCCTTATTAGCATCTTGAAGATTGTTAGCCTTGTAGACTTGCTCAAACTATTCAAAAAAGCTATATGGGTCATCACTTGCTATGCACTTCTAGACTCATTTTATGACAATTTGGATTTTAGATTGGTCTCTTGAGCTAGGTATTACTCCTAATCTGGTTAAGATTGATTTAGCAAAAGTAGCATTATTTCTTTCCATTAATTTGTTGTCATGGCAAGTAGCAACTTGATTAGGAGTTTGAAGGTTGTAAGGTTTGATAACATAAATAGAAAAGGATTAGCCAAAAGTTTTCCAAACCTTATTATGCTTAAGATATTAACTTAAGAGTGAGGGCATGTTGTTGTGTGGGTGGACTTAGAAGAGGTAAATCCTCAACTCAAGTGCCCATGTAGACGGCCCTACGGTGGTGCCTGGGGTGTTGTATGTGATTATGCATTGAATGAACACTTATTCATTAGGGGGAATATGGACTCAAAAAGGGCCCTTTAGCTTATGAGTTATTAACTCTTCCAATGACAAGATCTGAGGTGGACCAATGGGATAGGGGGTGGTGTGCACATTTTATCCACTCCCTTTTTTCCTTGTCCCTACCGCTTATATGCTTATCTCCCTATATCCCCTTTACCCCCCCACTTTTGCCACCCCATGTGAGGTGGGTCCCATTGGGTCTCCAAAATGGTGACCCAAAATTTGAAAATCCCCCTCCAAAAAGGGCTTCCCCCCCAAGAAACCTCTTCTTATGTCATGGATAGCTTAAAAGAAGAAGCACTTTTTGAAATAAAGGTGACCCCGTGATTCCATAGTTGTTATGTATGTACACAATACCAAGGATTACCATAGAAAATGGGAAGGAGCATTGTCTGAGAAGGATTCACGGGTTTACATGTAGCCTTTAGTAATAGGGCCTCATTGAGTTCATCATTGTGGTGTACTAAAAATTATTAGAAGGATAGAGTGCTTGGGTTTCAAAAAGCTTGAGATGGTGGACTAATCAACAATTCTTTCCCTCAAATTGTAAGTTACTACCTTTATGTTCTTAACTTTTTATATGTTATTGAGGTTTTTACTTCTTCTCTCATATGAGAAAATTTTCCTTCAAATGTTGTTGAAGATCAACATTTGAAAAGCTTGACTAGGACATACAAAGCTCTACATCTAGATGTGAGTCAGATAATGATGATAAAAAAGTCATCATAATATCTTCTAGATTGCAATATTTTCTTATATAAGTTCATATATATAGTGCATACATTAGTTAATTTGTATGGTTCTCTTGAATTACTTCCTTGTTCATCTCTCAATTCTTTGGAATGGTCCATTCTAGATGACTGGATGCTTCAAACATTAAAATTGAAGATCATATATGATATTCCTAGCTCATAGAAAATTGGGAGAGGTTCAAGATTAGTGGGCTTTTCATGGCTTGTGCCAATTCATGTTTTTACTATCTTTAAAATCACTAATATGCATCTTTGTCCCTCCACGTTCATTTATAAGGACATAAGTGAGGACTTTCTTAATTCCAATTTTGGAGAAGAATGGAATGAGATGGGTGGGGTATACAAAGGTGACATTTTTTTGTATACAGTGGTGGTTCCTAGTGTTAGCTTCCATTACTTGATTGCACATTGGCATCTTTGTACATGCACTTCTATTATTGATATTAGATGAAGAAAGCAAGCCAATGGATTCCCTTGGAGTCCACTGAATACACGAGACATAAATTTTATATTCAAGTTTATATGAGAGCATCTTGTATTGATGGGAAGTGTTCATATGGAGAGCTTTAACTTCCATATTGGTGGTAGAAAGGTGAGCTTATGTGTTGTCACTATCACTAGCGACTGCCGAGACCCTACGGATTGCTTATCAAGTCAAGCATTTCAAGCGAGTGGTAATGGCTACCTCTCACATAGCTGTGCACTCTCTCACACAAGGATGTAGTGAGCTTACCATTGAATCTAATTGTTGTAGTCCTCTTCCTTGAATCCTTTGATAGCTCCATGGTTTAAGGTGCTAGCTCAAGCAAGCTCCATCTCCATGATCCAAGCTCCAACCTCCATAGCCATGTGTGCGAGAAAAGAGAAGAGAAGAAGGAGAAGAAGAAAAGAGGAGAATAAGAGCTTCTCCATGGTCCCTCACTCTTACACACTCATACTCTCCCTCTCTCACACTTCCTCTCTCCCTCTCTCATGCACAAGAAGGAAGTAAGAGCAAGAACAAGAAGAGAACTAGTTTGCACATACACCAAGAATGAGCTTATCTATTCACTTTTTGACTTTTATACATGCCCTTATCCCCTTGGACACCCAACCCATTTCCATGACTGGCTATCCACAGTCTTGGTCTTCTTCTCCATTCTCTTTCTATTCTTTCCTATTCTCATGGATCCTTTATATGTGTCTTTTCATTTACAACTTGCATAGGGATCCAGATGCTCTTTTACAAAGAGCTAAAATGTGCTTTATCTCTTGTGTGCTTTGTTTTTTATTTTAAAATATTTCTCGGGATTCTTGGTCTTCTTTTTCCATTTGGCTGTCTTCTTACGCTCATTTTTAAGCATTCTTTGCACCTTGTGTCATTCTAAGGGTTAACATTACCCTCCTAGCTAAGTGCCAGTACCATGACATTGGATGGCACGGATTGGAGAGTTGGGGGTGGTTTAGGAAATGGTACTTGGAGATTTTGGAAAATTGGTCATATATGATAAGCTTGTGACATATGATAGGAGATTTTTTGTGCTAAAGATATGTTGACTGATTGAAGAGGGCCTTCATAGTTATTGAATAGTTGCACAATTGCAAAATGTACCTGTAAAGAAAGAATAGGTGCACTACCTAGGGGGAGTGTTTGACTTACCATGTGTAGTGCATTGTGCAAGTGGTGGTGGAACTAGGAGATGGGTCGAGCTTGATGTGTTGTCCCACACTTGAGAATCCAGTTTTCATGGAAGGGAGAGGTACTGTGCATGAATTAAAGAGGCATGTCTACCACAATGTCCTACCCTTGATGTGCCCTAAGTGCATGAGGTGGAGAGGGGCTAGGGATTTGATGGTCCCTAGATGCAATGTTCTTGGCACTTATACATTGCAAATGAGAAAATTTTATTTTTCTTTTCTTGTTCTCTCTCTCTCTCTCTCTCTCTCTCTTTCTTCCTTTTTTTTTTGGTTACAAGGTGTGATACTAAGTTGCATCCCATTCTTCTATAGGGGTAGAGTTGGGTGGGGATTTAAGTGACTTACTTAGAAAGGAACGACTTAGTATATAGCCTTCTAAGTGAACTCTCACATTCAGAGGTGTAGTGGATAAAAATGGATGATTACACCTCATAAACTGACTATCACTCATGTCCTCTAGTAGCTTTATACAAAAGACTAGCAATAAGGTAGATCTCGTCATGAATCTAGTCATAGTACAACTATCTATGCCCACATTTATATAAATAAAGAGGGGCCTTACTCGCTCTTCCTCTGCTGTGGGCTTTTGCTTAAGAAGTATTCTTAGGAGATATAGATAGTTACAAGTGGTGATAAATGCTGGATATAGACATGAAGAAAATTCCTTGAGGAAGTGCACAATATATGGGTGAAGATCTTTTTCAATGAAGGTTATGCACTCCACAAGGGTGATGGCATTAACATTGTAAATTTGAGGAAAATCGTACCTTCCATGTACCTCCAGATCAAAATCTACTCCTTATCTCCTTGGGTAGGGCATATAGGTTAGATTATCCCTTTCATATAGCAATGTCTTGCAAAAGGCCATCCATGCATCCATATTTCCATCCCATATGTTTCTTCTCCACTTTGGCTAGGATTCATAGCCCTTGACTGCTCTAGGCTCATCCATCACTTTATCCTCCCAATATCTGGTGGGTTCCCTTTGCCACAACATTGGTTGCCTTGCTCTTTCTTCTAGCCACCTTTTGCCTAGTCACATTGAAAGATTGATCACCTTCTCCACCACCCTTGGTGAAAATACTCAATCAAGTAATTGAGGGTAGGAGAAGGTGAATTAGAATGGGTTGCAGGGGCTTTCATATTGCTCCCATAGGGACAATTCTCCTGGCCAGTTGATTGGCAAGCATTCTTCACGTTGAGGGATAGAGGATTTAGGCGATTGCACTAGCTAAGGCGTAGCAATAACCAACTCCCTCATATGCCTCATTTCCATAGTTCTCTCTGGGGCATTGGGGTCTTCGTCATGTACTTTTGCTTGTGATTCTATTTTTGGGGCGGGCTTGGCACATTTGGCTACTCTTCTTCATCATCATCCTCCTCAAAATTAGGACCTTCTTGAAGATTTGGCTCCATGGTAGGGGGTTGTGCTTGTCGCTCTTGTTCTCCAAATCCCAATAGGTTGTCTAGACAACCTTACCTTGATTAGATGTTGCCTTTGCTCTTCCATACTTAGGCTAGTGCTGGCCCTAGGTGTATTTTCATGGAGTTTGTATCTTAATTCTCTCTTTATGAGTTATAATTTCCTTTTGAGCCCTTTGATTGTCTCTTCTCCTTTTTCCTGAGTGATATGCATCACTATATTTAAGAAATCCTATTGCTCTATGCCACCCCATCTCTATCACTTCTACTTTCCTTTAGCCATTATGCACTCACATTTTGACACCGCTAGGTGCTTTGCTAAATATTTGATTCTTGACTCATTCCTTTTTGCCCATCCCTCAAATTTCTCTCTCATTTGTTTGAGACCTTGATTTTGGTCTCGTGAGAGGATGGTTACTAGCTTTACTCTTGCTCTTGTGAGGATGGTTACTAGATACTCTTGCTCTTTCCATATCACAAGCATCTTTTCTTTGTCTTGGCCTTGGCATTCCACCTGCTCCTCCTTTAGGATGTCCTGCTCATGGAGTGCTGCTTGGAGTTGATTATGTAGCTCCACCATCTTCTTCATGGCCTCTTCATCTCTTTGCGTCTTCATGGCCTAAAACTCTTGTCTCAATTCATCCCTCTGCCATTTCAACTCCTTGTTTTCTAACTCTAGGCGTTCGTTTTATTTGGAGTTTAAGGCACATAGTTGCTCTAAAGCCATGCGACTTTCCCTTTCTTCATCGTACAGGTCCTACAAATTTTCTTCACCTTGTCTTGCCTTCAAGGCCTCTTTCAACGCCATCACTTCCCTGGTATATATTGTCATTTGCCTTGTATTTTCTAATCAGAAGGCTAGAAAAGCATCCTTTTATGCTTCTAGCTTAGTAAGCACAACTTTTCTCTTCTCATTCATCCTCTCACACTAGCTTTGGAGCTCTTTTACTAGCTCATCATACTCTCTTGTTGTTTTGCACACCATCAATGCATTGAAGTGGTGGATACCTCAAGGCATAGCATCTTTAGATCTTGGCATGGTTTCACATTGGATTGTCTCTTGGCCCCTACCATTGAGCCCCTTCTTATGCTATTGGTGGCAACTCAGGCACTTTGCCCAGTAGGTACTGCACCCATGCTATCACATTACTTTCATTGAATACCACTTTTGTGGCTCCTTATGTTGGGGTGGTTGTGATTGCCACCATGACTAATGGTATTGGACATAGGATTTTAGATTTACCTTGTCTAGTGTCTTGGCTGCAATGCTCTTGAGCAGTGGTACTCCTATTCTATCCGTGACTGCATTGTACCTTTGACTCAAAAAGAGAGCATGCACCATCTTTCCTTGCAATTTGACAGTGGGCCTAAGGATGTCTGCTAGGTTGATTCCATCATTCATAAATACTTGTTGCTTATTCATCCCTAGCATGCCATACACGTTTGTCTTTGGCCTCTTTTTTGGTGGCTTGTCCACTAACCCTAGAGATTTCTCAACCAACTTTGGGTTGAGCACAACTTCCACACTCCTGGTTACATCCTGTTGTTTGATCATCATTGTACCACTATTCTTGCCAGCATCGAAGGATTTGAGAAATTTTGTGTATTTGTTGTGATCTATTTGCTGGCCAACCCTCTCAAGATACTTGGCTAGATTTCATTGATTGATAATTGACCTGTCATGTAATGTGTTTTGCCACATGTTCTTCAAGTTTATGTATGCTTTGATATCATAACTAGTTGAATCCATGCATCTTCGTGGTTAAGTGATATTATGTTCCATTCTTCCTTGAAAAATGGTAGCCCTACCATTTGAATTCCTATCATAACAAAATAGCTCATAATGAGTTCTCTTTGAAGGATAGTTTTTGCTTAAAAACAAAATAGTTAGAAGGAACATTATCAAATAGTGAAATGTATACGCCAAGGAATGAAAATTTTTCACATTAATCAATCCATACATTCCACAGAAGAACTTCATGAAGACTTCTTTTACCGAATGCAAATTCAATTCATCATTCTCTTTGGAGTTTAATCATATTTTCAATTCATATTCACCTTTCATCTTACTCCCTCCCCTCTTGGAACGGTGAGAATCCTTCCTAGAATTGGAGAATGAAGAGGTATGGATGTTTGGTATGCTCTTGGTGTGCTCTAGTGCTTCATGAGCCAATCGTAGACGTTTGGGTTATACTCCAATATAGCATGGCAGTCCATGTCTTGTGGTCAAATGCCCACATGTGTGATATAGGTCAAGACATTGGTTAAGAGATCACGTGAGTGCATTCTACTAGTAACATGAAGTTCTTCTTCTGTCAAGATTCTATGTAAGTATGGATTCAACATGACATTATCTTCTAATGATTTGTTTTGTGTCATGGCCAATACTCTAAATGAAGTTGGGGCCATATAGATGGGGTCATATTTGGAAGTCTTGATGGCATATCTTTGCTTTGCATTGGTCATGATTTGATAACCTTCTTGTTTCCATTGGATGTAGAGAGTGTACCATTTCTGTAGGAAGTTAGATTTGGATTTAGCTAGCTTTTTCAACTCATCAAGTTCATTGGGTAACATTGGAACCCTGCTTTTCTTGAAGGATGTGATTAATAATTGGTTTAAGGCTTGTCCTTAGGATATTTCAGTGGTGGCAATCAACTCTTCTACAATCGTGGGAGTTTTTGTGAATATGAATTAAAAATACTCCCAAGAATAAGGCAAAGAGCATACGTCATTTGCTATTTGTTCATCAAATATGCCTAGGTCCAAGCATTCATAGCTTCTAGAAAACGTTGTGAAAGTTAAGTCCAATATAGGTCATTAAGTCATCTCTTGTGTTCATGGCCATGTAGATGCCGATTCAAGAATGGATCAGTGTTGATAAGATGGTTTAAGGCCTATGGGTGGTTGGGGTTTGCTGACTCGACTGGACTGCTTAGCTATGGTTACCTTCATTATGAGGTGGTCATTGGAGTATTTGCTATCTATCACCTGTGATAGCTTGTGGTTCATGGGACATGTGGTTCTCTATTTGTGTAGTGGGTGGTGCATTGGAGGTATTAGAGAAAGGCCTATTGGTACTAGGTTTGACTTTTGAATGATAGATCCATTGAGTATTCATGGTTTGGGCATATTTTTGCTTGCTCTATTTTTTACCACTTGCTAGCTTACGGGCACATGTATATTGGTTGGAAGGTTGTAGTGGGGATGGGCAAGTGTGCCATTCGTGGATTTAGGCAATCACACCAGGGTGTTTTCATCATAGAAGCCTTGGGCATGCAATAGGGCTTTTGGCACCCATCACAGTTTGGTCCTTTGCCTATTTGTGTAACACCAACTTTTTCTTTTAAGTTTGGTATATGCGACATGAGAGCCATGAAATTTCATGAATGTGCCCTTGGTAGGCTACAATTTACATTTGGGAATCCACTTGGTTATTTGGATTACAACTTTTGTTGGGACTTCTAAGTGTTGCGAATATTTCACACTAGATGTGTTTTTGGGTTCACCACCCCCTCCTTAAGGTTGACACTGGGTTTAACTATTGGTGGCACTCTGGGCTTTGGCAAAGCCACGATACCCTTGTTGAAAGTTGTGACTATCCTAACATTGCCTATGGCAAGGTGGATGTGCTAAGAGTTGTAGTCAACATTGCAATGATTTTGTTTCTTATAGCCACGATCCGAAGGTAATTTCTTGCCAACTCCTTTTTCATTAGGTAGTACATAAAAGATGATTGGGAGGCTCTCAATCTCAATAGAAACCATTACCTTGCACTTTCTTAGTAGTGGATAAGACTACCACCAAATGGGCTAAGTTTGGAATTAGTTGGTTGCACTTGGGACTAACCAATGAGGGTCCAATGATCATATGTGAGGATGTTGTTAGCTCCCTTGTTGATTAATGCATCAAAGGTATGTGTCTTTTGGGCATTTACCATTATGCACAAGTAGGCTAGTGCTACTGTTCCTTAATCCTCATCCTCTATGCTTTGATAGTTACTACTCTAGCGTTCATGGGTGGTGTTTATCATTGGAGGCTCATGTAGTGGGTGTGATTGAGGATAGTATTTCTTGATGCAACTGCCATTAACAAAGTCTATACCCTCTCCTTCTAAGGTTTCAAGCTCCACATTGCCAATTCTACTAATGTAATGGACTTTAAAAGGTCTCAACCCCCTGAATTTTATCTTTTGTTTGTGACCCTTTACAAAGTACAACAACACTAAGTCTCCTTGTTCAAAGTTGCATTGTTTGACATGCTTGTCAAACCAACTCTTGCACCATACCTTCTCATAGATTAGGGCATGGATTGCAACAATGAGCTAGGTTTTAGATAGGTGTTCTAGTTCCACTAGGCAATTTGTCCATGCTTTCTTGCCATTCCATCTCTCTTGGATTGCTATTCTCAAGCTTGTAACAAAGAACTCAACTAGTAAGATTGTATCAGCTCCATAGGTTAGCTTGAATGGTGTTTGTTGTATGGCCATTTTGTAGGCTATCCTTTAATCTCATAATATTGCCATTAGCTTATTTTCCCTGTTAGTGCATGAGGTAGAGACTACCTTAGTTAGGACAGTCACTAGGATTTTATTTGTGGCTTTAGCTTGACCATTGGCTTGAAGGTAACACAATGAAGATTTTTGATGGATTATCAAGAAGGTGGATAACAAGTGGGCAATCACTTCATTGATGAAGTGTGTGCATTGATCACTAACTAATTCTATGGGATACCCAAACTATGAGATCACTTGTTTCCAAAGGAATTTGGCACTGGTCCTAGCATTGTTTTTTCAAGTTGCCTGAACTTCAACCCAATTGGTGAGATGGTCTGTGACTAGAATTATGTACCTCGCTTGTGAATATTATGCTACAGTATTGATTGGACCAATGAAATCAATCCCCCAAAAGATTGGCATACTATCATTGGGGTCAACTCCATATCATCCTTATGAACATGGACTTTGCTTCATTGGCACTCATCACACTGCTTCACAAACTAAGATGCATCACAAAATAGTGTAGCCCACCACAATTGAGATTGAAGCACCTTACATATTGTAGTGTCCCCATTGAAGTGCCCTCCAACAATTTTGTCATGAGCTTCTATAAGCACATAATGCATCTCATGCTCACATACACATCTCCTCAACAGTCCATCATGTTCTAATTGGTAGAGGTGGCCAGTAATTAATTGATAGGATTGAATCTTTAGAATGAGACATTTTAACCTAGCCTTCTCAATTGGATCACTACTTCAACATTTGCCATAGCATGGGCTTTTACCTAAGCAATTCCCCTAATGGCAAGGTTAGAGGGGTTGATATCACTATCATGAGCAAATGACCAACCTTTTCCCTTTTCTACTAACTCAAGGCCCTTCTGGCAATGCTCTTGGGTGGTTCATTTGTCCATGGCATCTAGATTCTTCTTGTGTGGTGCTACATGGGGCATTGATGTGCCTCTTGATCTTAAGTGCATAGGGGATTTTGGTGGACTCATGCTAGAGAGTTCACTTATCTCATCTTCCAAGTCAGGCTCTACATCCTGTAGATGCACTTGAGCTTCTTTCATCCACTCTTTGACTTTGTCCACAACTTCTAATTGGTGTTTTGGGTCAAGGTATTCTCCAACCTTGGCACTTCCCTTTACCAATCTCTTAGGAGAAAATGTTTTTGCCTCCATGTCTAGAACTATTTTCCTTTGGTTAGTGTGGTGGCACTATCTGTTTTGAGTGTTATCTTGGCATCTGCCCTCTTCCTTTTCCTTCTCCGGCTCTTCTTTCCATTAGATGTTGCATCTAAGTTACTAGGTCCAGGTAATGAGATAACAGCCTACTTCATTAGCTCAGGTCATGACGTTTAGTGGGATTGGGGTGGCTTCATCATCAAGTGTTTCGACACTAAAGAGTTCAAGTGGTACTGATGGCACAATTGCCATACTAGTGGAGGGTTTCTGTCTAGGGCAATCATCGTACAAATGTACTCCATACTCTAGACATCTCAAGTTAGCCTTGTCCTTGTTTGCTTACTCCTTTTTAGGGCAATGAGATGAAATACATCGTAGAGATCCACAAGCTCAACATGCTAGTGGCTCTTGGTTTGGGCCTCCTCCTAGACCTCTACCTCTTCCCTAGCCTTAGAGCCATAATCAACACTAGCCTAAATAGGATTACCTTCCTCATATAGGAGACATAGGGATTCGCATACACTTTGTCCTCCAGTGGCTCCTCTTCTATGAAGTGTATTAGAGCATCACTCAATGGATGGGTCATTATGGGTCCAGGTGGCCTTGGGATTCCCATGGGGTTGATGTCAATCCTAGGGGCAATTGGCTTCGGGTCATTGGGCGCTAGTAGAGCAAGATTCTCTTCCAAAGTTGGGTTGCCTATTCCATGGATAGTAGGCTTGAGTATAGGGTTGTGGGTATGGGAGCCTTCTTGGAAACCAATGTAGTGCATCGCATCATGTCCAAATTTGTTGTAGTTTTAGCATAAGGCCGTGATCTAGGGTCAGGACATTTAGGTGGAAGATGGTTCCCACCACAATGCACACACTGTATGTGGGGTTGCATTGGCCTTCTCAACATATATTTTAGCTTGGCCAACTCTAACTTCAAGTCAGCTATCTCTTGGTTTTGGTTGATGTTCTTTCATTTATCTTGCGTATCATGGCTTGATTCATCACTAAGGCTTGTAGTTCTCTTAGTGTTCCTAGAGGTGATATACTCTTGTAGTGTGACTCTTGAGCTTCTCTCTCTTAGCAAGTCGTCCATGTATATTGCCTCTTCAAAGACCCTAGCTAACATGTCCCTTTGCAAGTTTGAGTTACTAGCTAAGGGCCCATAGAGTTCTTCATTTTGGATTCCATTGGTAAACATGGTGGAAACTGCTCTCTCATTGGGTTGCTCCCTCGTCGCTAGAATCCTCTTGTAAAGACTTCTCACATGAGTGACATAGTCTCGGATTTCCTCCTTGTCTTTTTGGCTAACATTCATCGACCTAACAATGAGGTTGTCTGAGTATTCAGCTTTGGAAAATCTCTTAAAATGAAAATATCCTTTAGGTTATTGAAGTTTTTGCACTTAGTGTTGTAAACCAAGTTCATCCCTTGTCCCCTAGGCCGAGTCCAAAAGCTTGAGCATGCTAAGTGAGGTCCATGAGGTTGTTTTCCTTGCACACCTACTCAACTGCTCAATGAAGTTGTAAGGATTGTTGCCTATTTGATACTTCTCAAGTTGCTTTGCAACTATAGGTATCTTGGTTTGGCTTCTAGCATTTGGGGTGATTCCCAGTCCAGCTAGCAAAACGAAGTTGCTAGGGTTGCTCCGCTTTGCTCCACATGACAGTGTTATCTAACTTTTTCTTCGTGAGAAGCTCATTCAATGTAAGATTAGCCTCTAGTGCTCTCTCCCTATCAACATTTTCTCCTACTCTGTTTCTACTTGTGATGGCCAGGACTTGTTAGACCTCGCTGAGTTCTATCTCCTGGCATAGCCTCTGAGCGTGTTGCTCCTGGTAGTAGTTGGCTAAGCATTGCAAGATAACTCTTCCTAGCCTCACCTCCTCCTCGAGATCAGCTATGATTTCATTTGTGGATCTCCCGTGGTGTGCAATTTTCATTTGATAGTTGTATCGTGATATGAGTTCTATATGTTGACTAGAAAATTGCCTAGATTGAGGTTTTGGTTGCTTGTGTCTATGCAACACTTGCCATGTTGGTGGTCTCTTAAAGCAGTAAGTGTCAATGAGGGTGATTAAGTTAGCTATAAACACTTCTCTAATTGTGGTTCATTCCTTTCTTCACTTGATTGTCAGGTGATTTGAGGCTGTTCACTTCTCAGTGTTGGGTGTATAGGTTTGTTTATGTGGTCCTAGGGGTGTTGCAAGTCCTACAGGTGGGTTCATTCCTCAACTTAATTCCCCTATAGCGTGTTCATTCTTAATTAAACCACTCTGCAAGTTTATGATTACTCACACACTTGGATGGTGCAATGCAAAAGATGATATGTGCACAATCAAGCTTTCAACTTTTCTCATGCACCTTAGTGCCTACAATGTAATGTGTGACCTTCAATGGAATCATTCACATATACACCTTGCTAATCAATTTTATATGGTTGCAGCTCTTTTAC